>NC_092753.1:16708426-16925478 GCF_047496795.1 Chiloscyllium punctatum
GCATGCACACTCACACATACAGACACACACACACACACACATACACTCACACAGATACACATAGGCATGCACACTCACACATACAGACACACAAACACGCACACTCACACAGATACACATAGGCATGCACACTCAAACATGCAGACACACACACTCACACAGATACACATAGGCATGCACACTGACACATACAGACACACACACACACTCACACAGATACACATAGACATGCACACTCACACATACAGACACACACACACTCACACAGATACACATAGGCATGCACACTCAAACATACAGACACACACACACACACTCACACAGATACACATAGGCAGGCACACTCACACGTACACACACACGCACACTCACACAGATACACATAGGCATGCACACTCACACATACAGACACACACACACATACACTCACACAGATACACATAGGCATGCACACTCACACATACAGACACACACCTACACACACTCACACAGATACACATAGGCATGCACACTCACACATACATACAGACACACACACACTCACACAGATACACATAGGCATGCACACTCACACATACAGACACACACACACTCACACAGATACACATAGGCATGCACACTCACACATACAGACACACACACACGCTCACACAGATACACATAGGCATGCACACTCAAACATGTAGACACACACACTCACACAGATACACATAGGCATGTACACTCACACATACAGACACACACACGCACACACTCACACAGATACGCATAGGCATGCACACTCACACATACAGACACACACCTACACACACTCACACAGATACACATAGGCATGCACACTCACACATACATACAGACACACACACACACACACACACACAGATACACATAGGCATGCACACTCACACATACAGACACACACACACACACTCACACAGATACACATAGGCATGCACACTCACACATACAGACACACACACACTCACACAGATACACATAGGCATGCACACTCACACATACAGACACACACACACACTCACACAGATACACATAAGCATGCACACTCACACACACACGCACACACACACACACACAGATACACATAGGTATGCACACTCTCACATATAGACACACACACACACACACTCACACAGATACACATAGGCATGCACACTCACACATACAGACACACACACACACTCACACAGATAAACATAGGCATGCACACTCACACATACAGACACACACACACACTCACACAGATACACATAGGCATGCACACTCACACATACAGACACACACACACACTCACACAGATACACATAGGCATGCACACTCACACATACAAACACACACACACACACACTCACACAGATACACATAGGCATGCACACTCACACACACACACACACACAGATACACATAGGCATGCACACTCACACATACAGACACACACACACACTCACACAGATACACATAGGCATGCACACTCACACGTACACACACACACACACTCACACAGATACACATAGGCATGCACATTCACACGTACACACACACACACACTCACACAGATACACATAGGCATGCACACTCACACATACAGACACACACACACACTCACACAGATACACATAGGTATGCACACTCACACATAAAGACGCACACACACACTCACACGAATACACATAGGCATGCACACTCACACATACACACACACACACACTCACATAGATACACATAGGCATGCACACTCACACATACAGACGCACACACACACTCACACAGATACACATAGGCATGCACGCTCACACATACAGACACACACACACACTCACACAGATACACATAGGCATGCACACTCACACATACACACACACACACACTCACATAGATACACATAGGCATGCACACTCACACATACAGACACACACACACACTCACATAGATACACATAGGCATGCACACTCACACACACACACACACACACACACACTCACACAGATACACATAGGCATGCACACTCACACATACAGACACACACACACACTCACACAGATACACATAGGCATGCACACTCACACACACACACACACACACACACACTCACACAGATACACATAGGCATGCACACTCACACGTACACACACACACACTCACACAGATACACATTGACATGCACACTCACACATACAGTCACACACACACACTCACATAGATACACATAGGCATGCACACTCACGCACACTCACACACACACACACACACACACTCACACAGATACACATAGGCATGCACACTCACACATACAGACACACACACACACACTCACATAGATACACATAGGCATGCACATTCACACACACACACACACACACTCACACAGATACACATAGGCATGCACACTCACACATACAGACACACACACACTCACACAGATACACATAGGTATGCACACTCACACATACAGACACACACACACACTCACACAGATACACATAGGCATGCACACTCACACATACAGACACACACTCACACACTGACACACAGATACACATAGGCATGCACACTCACACATACAGACACACACACACACACACGCACACACACTCACACAGATACACATAGGCATGCACACTCACACATACAGACACACACACACTCACACAGATACACATAGGCATGCACACTCACACATACAGACACACACACACACACACACTCACACAGATACACATAGGCATGCACACTCACACATACAGACACACACTCACACACTGACACACAGATACACATAGGCATGCACACTCACACATACAGACACACACACTCACACACACACACACAGATACACATAGGCATGCACACTCACACATACAGACACACACACACACACACTCACACAGATTCACATAGGCATGCACACTCACACATACAGACACACACACACACACACACACACACTCACACAGATACACATAGGCATGCACACTCACACATACAGACACACACACAGACTCACACAGATACACATAGGCATGCACACTCACACATACAGACACACACACACTCACACAGATACACATAGGCATGCACACTCACACATACACACACACACACTCACACAGATACACATAGGCATGCACACTCACACATACACACACACATACACTCACACAGAGACACATAGACATGCACACTCACACATACATGCACACACACACACACTCACACAGATACACATAGGCATGCACACTCACACATACAGACACACACACACTCACATAGATACACATAGGCATGCACACTCACACACACACACACTCACATAGATACACATAGGCATGCACACTCACACATACAGACACACACACACACTCACACAGTTACACATATGCATGCACACTCACACATACAGACACACACACACTCACACAGATACACATAGGCATGCACACTCACACATACACACACACACACACTCACACAGATACACATAGGCATGCACACTCACACATACACACACACACACTCACACAGATACACATAGACATGCACACTCACACATACATGCACACACACACACACTCACACAGATACACATAGGCATGCACATTCACACATATAGACACACACACACTCACACAGATACACATAGGCATGCACACTCACACATACAGACACACACACACGCACACTCACACAGATACACATAGGTATGCACACTCACACATACAGACACACACACACACACACGCACACTCACACAGATACACATAGGCATGCACACTCACACATACAGACACACACCTACACACACACTCTCACACAGATACACATAGGCATGCACACTCACACATACAGACACACACACACTCACATACACTCACACAGATACACATAGGTATGCACACTCACACATACAGACACACACACACACACGCACACTCACACAGATACACATAGGCATGCACACTCACACATACAGACACACACACACGCACACTCACATAGATACACATAGGCATGCACACTCACACACACACACACACACACTCACACAGATACACATAGGCATGCACACTCACACATACAGACACACACACACACTCACACAGATACACATAGGCATGCACACTCACACATACAGACACACACACACACTCACACAGATACACATAGGCATGCACACTCACACATACAGACGCACACACACACTCACACAGATACACATAGGCATGCACACTCACACATACAGACACACACACACACTCACATAGATACACATAGGCATGCACACTCTCACACACACACACACACACTCACACAGATACACATAGGCATGCACACTCACACATACAGACACACACACACTCACACAGATACACATAGGCATGCACACTCACACATACAGACACACACACACACACACACACTCACACAGATACACATAGGCATGCACACTCACACATACAGACACACACACAGACTCACACAGATACACATAGGCATGCACACTCACACATACAGACACACACACACACAGATACACATAGGCATGCACACTCACACATACAGACACACACACACACTCACACAGATACACATAGGTATGCACACTCACACATACAGACAGACACACACACACACACACACACACTCACACAGATACACATAGGCATGCACACTCACACATACAGGCACATACCTACACACACACTCACACAAGTTTCACAAAGAGACATTTGTCTTACCCCATGTTTGTAATTCCAGTACATCAAATTGTTTTTTATTAAAATAAGCAGTATTACTTGTAAGTGATCGATGACATTCTCTTGTGCCTTGATTGTTGGCGAAGAACTTTTTCCAGTAAGGATGTTTCCACTTGGGTGTCTCTGAACAAAAGACAAATAGCAGAATTGTTGCAGTGTGGAATTTTGTGAGTAATTACATTGTTCTGATTGGTGTAACTATAGCACTCTCATATCATCCCCATAAACCCTTACTTTTCTGTGACCTCTCAGTGCCTCGATATATTTTTTAATCATGGGGACAGCAGCATTGTACATGGCGCTATAGGTGGGATCTAACCGCGGTTTGATATTAACATAACAACTTTGCCCCTTCTCAATGCTCCCACTCGTCTTCAATCCCTCTGCTTTATTTCGCTGTTTTGAATTGCTTTGTTAGCATGTGGCATCATTTCTGATATATCGATTTGTACTCCCAGATCTTGCTGCACGACTCCATTTCGATTCGCACTTTCCAAGTAGTTTGTGACATCCTTATGTTACTTATCAAAATGTAGCCTCCCACACTTATCAAACTTGGACTTCATTTGACAGCGATTTGCCTGTCCAGCAAGTTGTGTAATATTTTACAACTTAAGGCAGTCCTGCTGTATGTTCTCTGCCCCTCCACTGTTGCAGCTTACAAAAGGTTTAGGCATAGGTTTGCTGTGTGTTCACATTTTAAGTTGTGCACATAAATTGAGAATGGTGGTCCCCAAGCCTAATTCTCAGCTTGTACCACTCTCTGTTCACCCTGGCTCTCCACTTTCTGTTTTGAGACTGAGACCAACCAGGTAAGGTTCAGAGTGTGCAAGTGAGCAGGCAATCGGTGAGCTGAGTCCCTAGCCACACACACAGTGCATGCCTGAAGCTCCATGGCAGTTTCTTGTGTGCTCCAGTGCACCGTAAGTGGGTCAGAGATGTAGCATGATGGTGCAGAGAGCTGGCAGTTATCTGACGCTCTTGACATGAGATGCCCTGGAATATGTAGGCGCCAAGGTGAAGTTCCCAAGGAGCAAGAGGTGGACTGGAGCCACCAGGATTTATATTGGGAATTCTTGAAGTCTAGTTTCTTCACGTTAGGCAGTATTCAGAATCCTGGATTAGTGGTGCTGGAAGAGCACAGCAGTTCAGGCAGCATCCAACGAGCAGCGAAATCGACGTTTCGGGCAAAAGCCCTTCATCAGGATGAAGGGCTTTTGCCCGAAACGTCGATTTCGCTGCTCTTTGGATGCTGCCTGAACTGCTGTGCTCTTCCAGCACCACTAATCCAGTATTTGGTTTTCAGCATCTGCAGTCATTGTTTTTACCAGTATTCAGAATCCCTACAGTGCAGATATGTGGCCATTCGGCCTACCAACTCTGCACTGACCCTCCGAAGAGCATCCCACCTAGACCCAGCCCCCTAACACCACATGTGCACATCATCCACCTAGTCTGCACATTTCTAGACACTGTGGGCAATTTCTCATGGCTAATTCAACTTGCCTGCACATCCTTGGACACTATGGGGAATTTAGCATGGCCAATCCACCTAACCTGCAAATCTTTGGATTGTGGGAGGAAATCAGAGTGTCTGGAGGAAACCCACACAGACACGGGGAGAATGTGCAAACTCTACACAGACCGTCGCCTGAGCCTGGAATCGAACCCGGGTCCCTGCTGTTGTGAGGCGGCAGCACTAACCACTGAGACATTGGGCAATATCAAGTTTTGCAAGAGTTTAGAGTTTTACGTGTACATTCTTGCAGTGAAGCATGCTGGATCCTATACCATGAGAATGAAGGCCATCTATGATTCTGTTCAAGGAATTATAACCGTCTAAGAAAAGGGTAGAATTTGAGTTGACTGCGGAAATTAATATCTCAAAGATCTGGAACATGAACCGACGTTTGGTCGTTGAAATAAGGCAGGCTGGAAATGAGGCTCAGAAACCACATATCAACATGGGTTTGACAATATTGGGGATAGACAGTGATATTGGACTGACCATCCCGTCGATTGAAAGCTCTCGGATTGACTTTTTCTGTGCATGGTTGATCTGGATTTGATTATCTCGAAGGCCCTTGTTCTGAAGGTGCGTCATCTAAGACATTCATTTCTAACATTGTTAAAAATCACACAACACCAGGTTATAGTCGAACAAGTTTAATTGGAAGCACTGGCTTTCAAAGCGCCACTCCTTCATCATTTCGAACATCAACTGGATACGTATCTTAACTTTTTGAAAAAGACCATTTTCAAAAGAAGAGGGCACACCAGCAAAACGTTGCACTAGTGAATAGTGTGTGCTACTCACATGGAGTAATCGAGTCTACAACACTTTGAGATTACAGGTAATGGATGTGAATTTTTTTTCAAACAGAAACTGCCATGAAAAAGCATGATTTTACTCTCTCTCTGTCTCTCTCTCGTCTCCCTGAAGGCCCTCCAGTTAAAATGTGAGTGTTGAAAGCACACTGGAAGACCTCATCTCCGCATGTTCTTAAAAGAAATGTCTGAACCGTTGTCTCCAGAAAAAGACACTCCACCCAGCCATAACTGATCCGGGGTGGGGGGGAAACGCTCCAGTACGAACAACTCGTGTGGAAAGTGACTCCAGCTACAGACCTGCACTTGGACAATCTGTGTCGTTAAATTATGGAATGCGTTGACTTGTTTCTGACACTGAGCCACATCCAGTCTGATAGATATAACTGGCGCTAAGAGCTCCCTTTTAAATCCAAACTCTGTGACGATCAGTGAAGAAATGGGATAAGGAGAAAGAAACCACCCTTTTCTCCTAACTGGATAGGAGCATATAAATAATTGGGTGTTAGCCAATTGAGTGTTGACTGATCTACATTCTAACTGCCTTCACTTTTTTACTTCCTTGTCGAGCGAGATCTATCTACTTCAGTTTTAACATGATAGTGTAAAGCAGTTTTGGGAGAGATTTATACCTTCCTAACTCTGTATGAAGTGAGGGAGCAAATTACGGCAGATGCTGGAATCCATGCTGAAAACAACAAATGCTGGAGATCACGGCGAGTCAGGCAGTGTCCATGGAGAGAGACCAAGCTAACGTTTCGAGTCCAGATGACTCTTCATCAGAGCTCGGTTCTCACGTGATATTCCCCCTTCCCTTGTTCTAGACTCTAACCAGAAGAAAAGATTTCTCTCCAAAATTCTAGTCTAATCCTTTCAAAATCCATAAACTTTAATCAAATTCCACCCCCACCCCCCCCCACTTATGTTTCTACATTGCAGGGAATGTGGCAGTAGTTTATATAATCTGCCTCGTTATCTAATCCTTAGATCTTTGTGACATTCCAGTCAACATGAACTGCGTTCCTTCAAGTAGGCAACAGCAGAATCACAGAATCATAGAATCCCGAAAGTGTGGAAACATTTGGCCCAACACGTCCACACCAACTCTCCGAAAAGTAACCCACCCAGACCCATTCCTCCCTATTACTCTACATTTACCCCTGATGAATGCACCTAACCCACACATCCCTGTATACCACAGAGCAATTTAGCATGGCGAGTCCACTTAATCTACACATCCCTTAACACTATGGGCAATTGAGCATGGCCAATTCACCTGGCCTACACATCTGTGGACTGTGGAAGGAAACTGGAGCACGCAAAGAAAACCCAAGCAGACACAGGGACAATGCGCAAACTCCACGCTGTTTACTTTATTAATGGAGTTATCGAGTACAAAGGGTTTCAATAAACTTCACATCATTCAGTCCTTGTCCAACAGAAATTCCCACCAGGCATCACAGTTGCTTTATTAAATACTGCTGTAAAAGAACAAGCTGAGGGCTGAAGTCGTTTTCTCTCTCCATTTACAATGAAAACAATCTAAGACGGAGAAGCTCTCAATCACTGCATATCCATCAAGACATTTCCCAATGGGTTTACCAACATTGTTCGATCCCAGTCTGAGCCGGATGATGCAAACTTTATTATCTATTCGATCAGTTCAGGCTTTTTTTTGAATTCGTTCAGAGGGCACCTCTGATGAGGCCAGCGTTTATCTCCCAACCTAGAGTCAACCATATTGCTATGGGTGTGGAGTCACATGTAGGCCAGACCTGAAGGACATTAGTGACCCAGGTGGGGTTTTCCCCAACAATTGATAATGGATGCATGGTCATCATTAGACTCTTAATTCCAGATTTTATTTTGTTTTGAATTCAAACTTCACCATCTGCCGTGACAGAATGTGAACCTGGTTCCCCAGAACATGAGCTGGTAGTGTTTCAGCCAGATTATTGTATCGAGTTTTGGGCTTGGACAGAAGTTAGCGAGTGGAGAGTCGTTGTATTGGCGAAAGGATGTGGAGTTTCAATTATTTTGAGAGGTGAAAGAACTGGGACTGTTTCCCTTGGCACAGAGAAGCTTAAAGGAAGATTTTAATACAATGTTTAATGTCATGCATGGTCATTTAAAAAAAAAATTGTTTTTGGGTGTGAAGTAACCAGAAGGTTTGAGATAAACGTGTTTCAGAATAATAAAAAAACACGGATGAGATCGGTTTATTTTATGGCTGCAAGTTATGATGATCTGCCTGAAAGGATGTTAGTGACAGGCTCAATAATGACTTGCAATGAGAATGGAATCGGTGCTTGAAACGGAGAAAGTGTGTGGAGAAATCACTGGATTCTTTCAAGATGCTAGCACAGATATAACGGGCTGCACGGCCTCTTTGTTGCATCATTTGATGCTTTGATTTGGGGGGAAATGATTCACCACACCCACAGACTCCTGTGACTTAAAGCTCCAGCCACATGTGCAACTTGAATTGAACTTGGAAATTGAGCTTGCCTTGCAGCCAAGTGCACGGGAGAAGGTAACACATTGAAATGTGTTCAGAATATTATGGCTATATCACCCAGGTACAAATACAACACACTTAAAGAGGCAATTGTTATAATAATTGTATGGTGTACCTAACTGAGGTTAAATTTTCTTTGACGGTCTCTCAACACGGTTCCATCAGGCAACAGAAACAAAATAGATTATTGTCTGCCCTCTGTATAAACAGAGTGCTGTAACTTTTCGCTGTGCCTGAAGATACTGTCCTCCGAAAGACCTGATCTCTATCAAAACTCATAACTTTCTCATTGATGAATTATGAGAACTGTTCAGCTCACAGGAAACTTTGCAACTTCTGACAGACTAATATGCAAGGTTTTAATCAAACAGATATGTTTTCATGACTCTTGTGTTAATTACAATTTTACAAAATGTGGAAATGATTAACTCGGAGATGGCAGAGTGGTGATGGTGACCCTGTGCTGGTAGTTAATCAGAGAATCCCTACAGTATGGAAGCAGGTCAGTGAGTCCACACTGCTCTTCTGAAGAGCATTCCACACAGACCCAACCCCCAACCCTCTCCCTGTAACCCTGCACTTCCCATGGCTAACCCAGCTAGCCTACACATCCCTGGTTGAGATGCTCTTCGGGGTGGGGTGGGGGATTGTGGACTCGATGGGCTGAATGGCCCTGCCACTCTGTATGATTCTGTACAAGACAAATTGACAACAGTAACTGTTGGAGCCCGCACCCAGCCGTATCCATCCTGGACATTAATTTGTTTCCTTTTAGCAAATTGTGTGCAGTTATTTCCTCTTGTAATATTATCAGCCCTCATTGTTCAAACTGCACTCACAAACAACTTAAACGCTGCGGTTGATTTGTTTTGCTTTCAAAGTAGGAAACGTAATGACAGGGAAATTCTTGCTTGTGATCAAATTATTTTCTTTAATTAAAACAGGGCAAGTTAGCGCGAAAACTGGGCTTTCTTTCCAGATGCTGCAGGAAAGAGGCAAGGTTTTAATATCTTTGGAGTTCTCTTGCGACCTGAAGCTGCCCAGACATAGAACGTGAAGTGGATTCACTCCAACTTGACCATGCGGGGCCATTGTTTGCAACGTTCCCACATTCCTTCAGATCAGGCTGGGCCTTCTATCTGCCTCACCAGAATGATTCTGTCCCCTGCATGTCAATTGCTTCTCCGCTCTGTTTATTGTTGCCGACAATCCCTGTTGGGCAGTGATACAACTGTCCAATGTGACAACCAAGGTGAATGGAAGTGATGGACACCCCTCATTGTAACACCCTCTTGACCGGTTGCAACAAACACTTTGTTTCTTTTAGCACACAGCTCCCAGCTTTAAAGTAAACTTAGACAACCCAATAGTCATAGAGTTGTACAGCACAGAAAGCAGATCGCCCTCAGCCCAACTCATCTATTCCGACCAGATGTCCTAAGTTAATCATAAAGCCATGGAATCATAAAATCCCATACAGTATGGAAACAGGCTATTCGGCCCAACAAGCCCACACCGACCCACTGAAGAGTATCCCAACCAAACTCATTCCCCTACCCTATCGCTCTACATTTTCCCTCATGCACCTAACCTACACATCCCTGAACACTTTGGGCAATTTAGCATGGTCATTTCATCTAACCCGTACATCTTAGGACTGTGTGTAGTCCCATTTGCCAGTATTTGGCCCATCTCCCTCTAAATCCTTCCTATTCATATACCCATCCAGATACCTTTTAAATGTTGCAATTGTACCAGCCTCCACCACTTCCTCTGGCAGCTCATTCCATACACACACCACCCTCTGTGTGAAAAAGTTACCCCTTCTATATCTTTCCGATCTCACCTTAAACCTATGCCCTCTAGTTTTGGACTTCCTAACCCTGGGAAAAAGCCCTTGTCTAATAACCCTATTACCCTACTCCTACCCCTCATGATTTTGTAAACCTCTATAAGGTCACCCCTCAGCTTCCGACACTCCAGGGAAAATAGCCCCAGCCTATTCAGCCTCTCCCTAAAGCTCAAACCCTCTAATTCTGGCAACATCTTTGTAAATCTTTTCTGGAGCCCTTTTAAAAGGGAAAATGGTTTCTAGGGCGAGATGCTTTATCGTCGAACTAACCAAATAAGTGGGCATAAACATGTGTAATAAGTTTACAAAGAAGGGGAATGGTGTGCCAGGTATAGATAGCAAGGTAAAGTTTTGAATTGAGAGTCCCTACAGTATGGAAACAGGCCATTCGGTCCAACAGATCCACCCTGACCCTCCAATGAGTAACCCACCCAGACCCATTCCCCTATTGTATTCCTCTACATTTACCCCTGACTAATGCACCTAACCTATACATCCTTAAATACTATAGGTGAGTTAACATGGCCAATTTACCTAACCTAAGGTAAGGCGTTTCAACTGATATTTCTTGTGTATCGTGTGATTGATTAAAAGTTTCCTTTTATTTGTTTAGTTGAATAAGGCCATAGAGAAGTACGACAAATTATTTAACTCATAAATTTGTATAAAGTAATTAACTAAGCAGAGATGGCTGGTCAGGTGATGTGCTGTCTCTGTATGATGTGGGAGCTGGCTGATCCCATTGTGAATGGCAGTGACCACATCTGCAGCAAGTGTTGGTTGCTGGAAGAACTCCGGATCAGAGTTGATGATCTGGAATCTGAGCTTCAAACACTGCGGCACATCCGGGAGAGGGAGAGTTACCTGGACGCTTTGTTTCAGGAGGTAGTCACACCTGGGAGATTAAGTAATTCACATTCAGTTAGTGATCAGGGACATCAGAGTGTGACTGTAAGTGAGGCAGGCAGGGGGATCTTGAGTTCAGGAGTGCAGGAGCCTCAGCCCTTGACCTTGTCCAACAGGTATGAGATTCTTGCTCCCTGTATGGATGAGGAAAAGGGCTCTGGACAGGATGAGCCAGCTGACCACGGCACCATGATGCAGAAGGCCATTCAAGAGGGGGGAGCAAAAAGACAAGTCATAGTTATAGGCGATTCTATAAGTAGGGGTCAGATAGTATCCCATGCAAGCCGGTTCAGGAGTCCCACATGGTGTGTTGCCTGCCCGGTGCCAGGGTGCGGGACATCTCCGACCAGTTTGGAAGGATATTGGAGCAGGAGGGGGAGGATCCAGTTGTTGTGGTCCATGTTGGCACGAACAACATAGGCAAGGCGAGGAAGGAGGACCTGTTTGGGAAGTACCAAGCACAGGTCCTCAAGGGTCATTATCTCTGGTTTACTGCCTAAGCCACGTGCCAATTGGCGTAGGGATAAGAAAATTAAGGAAGTAAACACGTGGCTAAGGGATTGGTGTGGGAAAGAGGGAGTCCATTTCATGGGGCATTGGCATCAGTTTTGGAACCGGAGGGATCTGTACCATTGGGACGGTCTCCACCTGAACTGATCTGGAACCAGTGTTCTAGTGAAAAGGATAAATAGGGTGGTCACTGGGACTTTAAACTAATGAGTCGGGGGGAAGGGAAAAGGAAAGCAACAGGGATTATGGAGTCAAGTAGATAAGCAGCAGGTTAGCATGTGTGCAGGGTTTAAGTTCAAGGCAGACTAGGGATGAAGCAAAAAAGCAAAGATAACTTAGGACATACTGCTAGAGACATTGGAAAACATGAGGATAAGAAAATTAGCATTAAGGCGCTTTACCTGAATGCGTGTAGTTTTCATAACAAAGTCGATGAATTAACAGCAGAGATCATTATGAATGATTATGATGTGGTAGGCATCACAGAGACGTGGTTGCAGGGGGTTCAGGACTGGCAGTTAAACACCCAAAGATTTACAACTTATTGAAAAGACAGGGAGGTGGGCAGAGAGGATGGGGTTGCCTTGTTAATTAAGAATGAAATTAAATCTATGGCACTGAACGACATAGGGTCAGATGATGTGGAGTCTGTGTGGGTGGAGTTGAGGAACCACAAAGGCAAAAAAACAATAATGGGAGTTACGTATAGACCCCCCCCCCACCCCAGCAGTGGTCAGTACCTGGGGCGCAAGATGTACCAGGAAATAGATAGGGCATGTCAGAAAGGCAAGGTTACAGTGATCATGGGGGAACTTCAATATGCAAATGGACTGGCTGAATAATGTTGCCGGTGGATCCAAAGAAAGGGAATTCATGGAATGCTGACAGGATGGCTCTTTGAAACCGCTTGTGATGGAGCCCATAAGGAAGCAGGGTATTCTGGGACTTAGTGCTATGTAATGAGCCAGACTTTATAAAAAAAATCTTAAAGTAAGGGAACTCTTAGGGAGCAGCGATCATAATAGGGTAGAGTTAATTGTGTCACAGTTAAATAAAGGTAATTACAGGGGCATGAGAGAGGAACTGGTGGAAATTGACTGGAAGCAGAGCCTAGTGGGGAAGACAGTAGAGCAACAATGGCAGGAGTTTCTGGGTGTAATTGAGGACACAGCACAGAGGAACATCCCAAAGAAAAGAAAGATTGTCGTGGGGGTGGTGGGAGGGTTGGGTGGAATTAGTCCGCCATGGCTGACAAAGGAAGTCAGGAAATATATATATATAAAAAAAAGTGAGAGCCTATAAAGTGGCCAGAGGATTGGGAAGGTTACAAAAACAAACAGAAGCTATCAAAGAGAGAGATAAAGAAGGAGAGGATCAAATATGAAGGTAGTCTATCCAGTAATATTAGAGATGATAGTAAAAGTTTCTTTCAATACATAAGAAACAAACGACAGGCAAAAATAGAAATTGGGCCGTTCCAAATTGATGCAGGAAAGCTAATGCTGGGAGATAAGGCAATAGCTGGAGAACTAAATAAGTACTTTGTGTCAGTCTTCACAGTGGAAGACATGAGTAATATCCCAACAATTCAGGAGAGTCGGGGGACAAGTATGGTAGCCTCATTACAAAAGAGAAAGTACTAGAAAAGCTAAAATGTCTAAAAATTGATAAATCCCCTGGCCCCAAAAGGCTACATCCTAGAGTTCTGAGAGAGGTGGCTGAGGAAATAGCAGAGGCGTTGGGTGTAATCTTTCAAAAGTCACTGGAGTCAGGGAAAGTCCCGGATGATTGGAAGATCGCTGTTGTAACCTCCTTGTTCAAGAAAGGATCAAGACAAAAGATGGAAAATTATAGGCCAATTAGCCTAACCTCGGTTGTTGGTAAAATTCTAGAATCCATCATTAAGGATGAGGTTTCTAAATTCTTGGAAGTGCAGGGTTGGATTAGAACAAATCAGCATGGATTTAGAAGGGGAAGTCATGCCGAACAAACTTGTTCTAACTCTTTGAAAGGTAACAAGTAGATTAGACCAGGGAAACCCAGTGGATGTAATCTATATAGACTTCCAAAAGACCTTTGATTATGGTGCCTCACAGGACGCTGCTGAGTAAGGTGAGGGCCCATGGTGTTCGAGGTGAGCTACTGGTATGGATTGAGGATTGGCTGTCTGACAGAAGGCAGAGAGTTGGGATAAAAGGTTCTTTTTCAGAACGGCAGCCAGTGACAAGTGATGTCCCGCAGGATTCAGTGTTGGGCTGCAGCTGTTCACTTTATATATTAATGATCTGGATGAAGGGACTGGAGGCGTTCTGGTGAAGTTCACCGATGATATGAAGTTAGGCAGACAGGCAGGTAGTTCTGAGGAGGTGGGAAGGCTACAGAAAGATTTCGACAGTTTAGGAGGGTGGTCCAGGAAATGGCTGACGAAATTCAACATTAGCAAATGTGAGGTCTTACACTTTGGAAAAAGGAATACAGGCATGGACTATTTTCTAAACGGTGAGAAAATTCATGAAGCCAAAGTATAAAGGGATCTGGGAGTGCTAGTCCAGGATTCTCTCAAGGTTGACTTGCAGGTTGAGTCCGTGGTTAAGAAAGCAAATGTAATATTATCATTTATTGCATGAGGGTTGGAATATAAAAGCAGCGATGTGCTTCTGAGACTTTATAAAGCTCTGGTTAGGCCCCATGTGGAGTACTGTGTCCTGTTTTGGTCCCCACACCTCAGGAAGGGCAAACTGGCACTGGAACGTGTCCAACGGAGATTCACATGGATGATCCCTGGAATGGTAGGCCTAACCTATGATGAACTGCTGACACTCCTGGGATTGTATTCATTAGAGTTTGGAAGGTTGAGGGGAGATCTAATAGAAACTTACAAGATAATGCATGGCTTAGAAAGGGTGGACACTGGGAAGTTGTTTCCGTTAGACAGGGTGACTAGGACCCGTGGGTACAGCCTTAGAATTAGAGGGGGTCAATTTAGAACAGAAATGAGGAGACATTTCTTCAGCCAGAGAGTGGTGGGCCTGTGGAATTCATTGCCACAGAGCGCAGTGGAGGCCAGGATATTAAATGTCTTAAAGGCAGAGATTGATAAATTCTTAATCTCACAAGGAATTAAGGGCTACGCAGAGAGTGAGGGTAAGTGAAGTTGAAATGCCCATCAGCCATGTTTGAATAGTGCAGTGGACTCGATGGGCTGAATGACCTTACTTCCACTCTTATGGTCTAACCGGCACATCTTTAGACTGTGGGAGGAAACCAGAGCATCCAGAGGAAGCTCACACAGACACTGGGAGAATATGCAAACTCCACACAGACAGTCGCCCAAGGCTGGAATCCAACCTAGGTCCCTGGCACAGTAAGGCAGCAGTGCTAACCATTGAGCCACATGCCACCCATGTAATGGGGAGAGATCAGACAGACTGGTCTGTCCAGAGTAGAAGTGATCGAGAGGGGTCATGATTGAGGTGTATAAAATCATGAGGGGTATAGATAAGGTGGACAGATGGAGCTATGAATGACCGGGGTTGGGGGGGGGCGCACAGATTGAAGGTAAGGGGCAGGATGTTTGGAGGAATGTGAGGACAATCTTTCTCACCCAGAGGGTGGTGGGAATCTGGAACTCAGTCCCTGCAGGGAGTGAGTAAGGAGTGACACTGACAAAGTATTTGGATGTGATACCAAGGCTATGGGCCAAGTTCTAGAAAATGGAACTAGAACAGCAGATGGTAGATTTGGACCAAGGCAGACCCAATGCGCTGAAGAGCCTTTTTCTGTGCTATCAATCTCTATGACTCTAATGCCATGGAAAATGTCCTCTGAATATCTACACCAGACCGAAAATAATGAGGACCTCTCATTCTGCCGGGGATGTCTGCCCCTGTAAGTAATGTTATTGTCGGGAGCACCCTGACATTTCAAGCTTTCTTTTTCTCTCAGAAATGCACAACACAGATGTTCCCAGTATCTGTTTTTGTTGGAATTTGACACCCTATGTCAACAAACTGGGCTGTACAATCAAGATAGCAACAGTTCATCATGTTTACAGACATGGGAAGGAGTTACAAGTGACCGTAACATCTGGGAATATATTCTGTATATACATAGAATGTGATATATTTAGTTCTGGTTCCAATTTAACAATTGAATGCCTAAGTCATCACGGGGTGAGTTGACTTCACAATGAGTCTCTAAGTTAGCTCTAGTTTACCAGAAGTACATCAGTTCAGCGCCAGCTGATTCTGGGAGAGATGCACTCATCTTGGCCTGTGTGGAAATCATCTTCAGTTTTACTGTGAAGTCACGTGATGCCAACTCTCTGTGAGGCTGAGCTGAAATGCTGGCTGTGTATTGGCTGATTGCAATAGTTTTCCTCTTTTACAGTTCTGGGAAAGTGAGGTCAGTGCTTACTGCCTGTCACCGACGGTCCTGGAGAGGATTTGATTTGATTTGATTATTGTCACACGTACCGAGATACAGTGAAAAGTATTGTCTGTGTCCGACCCAGACCTTACTTAAGTACATCAGGGTGATAGAATAGAATGCGGAATATAGCGCCACGGCTACAGCGAAGATTCAGAGAAGGATCAACTTAGTACGTGAGAGGTCCTGTCAAAAGCCTGATAACAGCAGGGAAGAAGCTGTTCTTGAATCTGTTGGTACATGTTTCAAGCTTGTGTATCTTCTGCCTGATAGAAGAGGGTGGGAGAGAGAAAAACCAGTGTGGGAGGGGTCTTTGATGATGCTGGCTGCTTTCCCAAGGTAGTGGGAAGTGTAGATGGAGTCTATGGATGGAAGGCTGGTTTTTAAGATGGACTGGGCTCTGTTCACAACTCAACATGTTTTCAAACCTTCTGGATGGTGGTAAGCACCCCTGAAGGCACTTAATGTATAGGACAGACCTGGTAATTATGGCAGGTTTCCTTCCCTGGTGGACTTGGTGCACAAGATGTGTTTGAATGGTAAAAGGATTAATCATTATTATTAACGAGACAAGGTTTGTTTCACTGGAATGAAGTTAAACCCTACCATCTGACCCACCCACCCCTCCTCTGGCTCATGGTTTAGTACAGCACGCGATGGGTTTCAGTCACCTGCAATGCTCGAGTCTTCCTTCAGTTACTGGAGAAGGACCTGCATTTGTGTAGCGCCCACTGAGAGGCGCCAATCCCGAGGTGGACTGCTATTCTGAGCTCAGCAGCAGCACCCCTAGGAATGGCGGTGGCCGTCTGCAGCGTTGCACATACCCACAACCGTTGTGGGGGGGCAAGCGAGCCTGGCATAGACGCCCCATGGGTTTCTGATTAGGGTGCGGCCCACTGATGGGCTCCTGGCTTCGATACCGAGTGCCAACGTCTGAAAGTTCTTGAGCAAACCAAATCCCAATGATCATGCTTTCGCCACCACCCGCCCACCCCACCCCCCTCCCAAATTCATGATGTTGGGTTAATCTCTGGCTGAAATGACCATGCAGGGGGCCTCAGTTGGCAGTGGGAGAGGGGGACCTCATCTGTGACTGAATGGAAGTTCACCATCATCCTGCCTAATTAAACATTTCTCTGCCACGCACGAGATTCTGCACTCTCTTTGTGAGCAAGTGACTTGCTATTCACCAGGATGACTGCATCCCAGAATTTGGCATTAGCTCCAGATAACAACGATCTCTGACTCAGGATTAGCAGTCGATTCAGCATCAAATAGCATCCTACAATATTGTTCATGCTAACCAAACTAGTCTAACACTGTACCTAGAATGGGCTGATTGAGGAAAGCCCAGACTGGGCCAGTTTCCTTTGGATAGAAGAGTCAGAGATGACTGAATTGAAGCATATACGATCCTGAAGGGGACTTGACCGACTGGACGTGGAAAACATGTTTGGCTTTGTGGGAGAGTCTCAAACTCGGATTGCTGTTTAAAAATCAGGAAGCGTCCATTTTAAAACAGAGATAAGGAAACATGTTTTCTCCTCCCGGAGCCGTAAAGTCATACAGTGTGGAAACAGACCCTTCGGCCCAACTAGTCTGTGCCGACCAGAAATCCCAAACTAAACTAGGCCAGTCGGCCGCACTTAGCCCATATCCCTCCAGACATTTCTGTAACTGTAGCTGCATCCATCACTTCCTCTGGCAATTCATTCCACATATGAACCAATCTCTGTGTAAAAACGTTGCCCCTCGGGTCCTTTTTAAATCTTTCTCCTCTCACCTTGAAAATATGCCCCCTAGTTTTGAACTCCCCCAACCTAGGGAAAAGACTCTTGTCATTCATCTTATCTATGCCCCACTTGGTTTTATAAACCTCAATAAGGTCACCCCCTCAGCTTCCTATACTCCAGCCTTTCCCATCTACTTTTATATCTCAAACCCTCCAATCCAAGCAACATCCCGGTAAACCTTTTCCAAACTCGCTCCAGTTTAACAACATCCTTCCTCTAACAGGGCGACCAGAACTGGACACAGTACTGCAGGAGAGGCTTCACCAGCATCGTGTACAACCTCAACATGATGTCCCAACAAACCCTCCCCTCGATGTCAGCAAAATGCAAGAGCTGGTCATTGACTTCAGGAACCAAGGAAGGGGGGGGGGCACACCCCTGTCTAGGTCAACGGTGCTGAGGTGGAGATGGTCAAAAGAGTCAAGTTCCTAGGGGAAGACGATCACCGACAATCTGTCCTGAACCACTCACATTGGTCAAGAAAGCACAACCACGCCTCTATTTCCTCCTGAGACTAAGGAAATTTGGCATGCCCATGAGAACCCTCACCAACCTTTACATGTGCACATTAGAAAGCATTCTATCTGGATGCATCATGACTTGCGAAAGCATCTCATCTGCCCAGGACCGTAAGAAACTAGAGAGTTGTGAACACAGCCCAGTCCATCACACAAGCCAACCTTCCATCCATTGACTCCATCCAATTTCACTTTATCATGGAAAGGCAGTCAATATCATCAAAGACCCTACCCACCCCCCGTTGTAATCTCTTCCAACCTCTTCCGTCAGGCAGAAAATACAAAAGCTTAAACACACGTACCAACAGATTCAAGAACAGCTTCTTCCCCAGCTGTTCTTATGGACCTCTCAAATTTCACCTTTACTGTTGATCTCACTGTTTGTGCACCTTCTCTGCAGCTGTAACATTGTATTCCTCACTTTGTCCTATCATCCTCTGATCTTTGTATGGTATGATGTGTCTGTACTGTGTGCAAAACAAAACTTTTCACTGCATCTGGGCACATGTGGGCGGCACGGTGGCACAGTGGTTAGCACTGCTGCCTCACAGCGCCGGAGACCCGGGTTCAATTCCCGCCTCAGGCGACTGACTGTGTGGAGTTTGCACGTTCTCCCTGTATCTGCGTGGGTTTCCTCCGGGTGCTCCGGTTTCCTCCCACAGTCCAAAGATGTGCAGGTCAGGTGAATTGGCCATGCTAAATTGCCCGTAGTGTTAGGTAAGGGGTAGATGTAGATGTAGGGGTATGGGTGGGTTACGCTTCGGCGGGGCGGTGTGGACTTGTTGGGCCGAAGGGCCTGTTTCCACACTGTAAGTAATCTAATCTAATCTAATGTATCAATAATCAATCAAATCAAAATCGAATCAACTCCTATACCCAGAGGTCTGAGCAATGAAGACGAACATGCTAAATGTCTTCTTCACCATCTTGTCTACCTGTGATGCAAATTTCAAAGAATTACATCCCTCAAACTCCTGGATCTCTGTTCTATCACACTGCCCAAGGCCCTATTGTTCATTGTATAAGTCATTGTTTGTTTTACTGAAATTCAATGACCTCACATGACACAGTGGCACAGTGGTTAGCACTGCTGTCTCACAGCGCCAGAGACCTGGGTTCGATTCCAGCCTCGGGCGACTGTATGTGTGGAGTTTGCACATTCTCCCCATGTCTGTGTGGGTTTCCTCCAGGTGCTCCGGTTTCCTCCCACAGTCCAAAGATGTGCAGGTTAGGTGAATTGGCCATGCTAAGTTGCCCGTAGTGTTAGGTAAAGGGATAAATGTAGGGGAATGGGTCTGGGTGGGTTGCTGTTCGGAGGGTCAGTGTGGACTTGTTGGGCTGAAGGGCCTGTTTCCACACTGTAAGTAATCTAATCTAAACTCCATCTGCCATTTCTCAGTCCATTGACCCAATTGATCTTTGGAATTCCCTTCCTTAAAAGGCAGTGGATGTTGAATCTTTAAATTTAGATTCTTGATGCCCAAGGGTATGAAAGATCTTTCAGTGATATGCAGGAATGGAGAGTTCAGGTTGAAATCAAATCAGCCCTGATCTTATTGAATGAGGAAGGTGCCTTAAGATGGAAACTAGAAACACTGTAGTCAACGCCATCCTGATCGAAGAGAAATGCATTCTGGTCACAGGATTTGATCCCAAATTCGAAGGGCCGAGTGGTCTATTCCTGCTTGTATGTAGCATCTTCCAAAAGCTGCTGTTGAAGTTCGCCACACAACAGAAAGGGGCAACTTCCTGCCTTGGTTGGTCAATGGGCAGGTAGAACTTACTCTACAAACTGCCCCTGAATATGGAGTACCATCAACTGCTCTCACATCATCATCATCATCAGCTTCCATCATGAACTAACAGGCAGTCCGCTCCCCTTGATGTGAGGGCACAGGCAGGGGAATAGCTATTAGGCCAACCTTTCCTCAGCAACACTGTGCTATCTGGTTCTACAGCAAACCAAAGGGTGGCAACTGGTCAATGAGGCTTTGCCCACTGCTGACATGGTTCACCACTCCAGGTCCCACCCTCCGATGTCTGTGGATGGGCCGGGCCGGAGGTGCTGAATGGGTCAGACACACAGTTCAATTCCATTCAAGGGCGGGTCTCAGAGTACAGAGTCTACACACTGTGCACAGAGACGGCAGAATCACACCCACTGCACTGACCGACTGACTTCTGTCTTCTCTGTAGATCCAGAGCTGTCAGATCCGAGGGAAAATCTGATGGTGGGAGCACTGCCATTCAGTTAGAGAGGTGCCAGATAGACGATGTCGGAAATGGCTTACAACCAGAATCACGTACACTGGAAAATGGCTGAGTAGGAAGGCAGCGGTAACCTTTGAAGAGCCCGCTACAATCCCACGTCCCGGCCAGTGAGTTCACCAATGGAGGAAGTGTTGCCATGTCACTGAATGAACTAAGTACTTGTGGTCTCCGTCTCTTGCTGCTACCATTCCCAAGGTGGCCAACAGCTCACTGCCCTCACCAGGAGAGGTCCTGCTGGAAGCGAGACAGTCCCCTGGAGTGCTGAGGTGAACATGAACTCATTTCTGATGAAGGGCCTCCGGCCCGAACATGTCGATTTCCCTGGTCATCGGATGCTGCCTGACCTGCTGTGCGCTTCCAGCAACACACTCTGAACATGGATTGAGATCACCTGAGAGGGCAAAGGTCAGATATTGGCAGTGACACCTCACCGGAGAGTGGCACTTGGTAGTCTATCGCCAGTGTGTGTGGATGCCAGGCTTGAAGAATTCTGGGATTTTCCTGCTGTTGGCTTCAGTCACTGTGATAAGAATCGAACATGCCATCGACTAAATGCTGCTGTTCATTCAGTCCATCTGTCCTGAGAGTCTCGAAGAGTGGTCATTATAGTCTTTTCTCACTGGGTTTCTGAGAGAGTGGGGATGTGCGGGCAATTGGGGTTTTTACGCTGGGCTGCCAATGACCTCCATCCACTCCTTCCTTCCTTCAGTCCCTGCCACCAATGGGTGGGTTTCATGGTCAGGAATCAGATCCGAATCCCGGCTAAAATTCAGCCCCAACCCCCACTCACCCGTCACCTCCTTCGCTCACTGGCCCTGATTGTAATCCCTTCTCCGCTGGTAATTCACCATCTCTGAAATGCTCTACGACCCGTCGCCTGGTAAAATGCAGGTTGCCGCTGTCCGGTGAGAAAGCAGGTGGTTGGAACGGAAGAACCAGCCTTGGGAAGCTCAGATGCTCATGAGGAGAGAATGAGGAGCCCAGGCCTGTGCTCTCTGGAGTTTAGAACAATGAGGCGCGATCTCGTTGGAGTGCAGAAATACCAATCCCATGGAGGTGTGCAGGATTAATGGCGTGAGTATAATGGGAGATTGGAATCACTCTCACAACGAAGTCAATGCATTTTTTTAGAATGAGTGCAGGCCAACTTTCTTCAGCCCCACCAGCAGAGGGCTAGGCCAGCGTTGGGAATGAACTAACAACTTGGCAGGAAAGGAATGTTTTGCGAATAGCAACTGCTGAGTTTGGTATGAGGTTTGGCAAGGGGTAAGTGGAAATAGGAAATCTAGATTTTTAACTGGAATGAGGCAAATAGAGCTGTTAGGAGAAGTGAAGTGAGAGTGGGGAACTGAGCTACGGGGGGGGTGGTGTGAGATAACTCCAGGCGGACTTGGAACAGCACGATGCCATACAGCATTCCTCTGGAAGCCAAAAGGCTCAAATTGTGCAGACAGGCCACAAAGATCAGTCATGTGAGGTAAAAGACGGCATCGAGCTAAAAGAAAAAAACCTTACACATGAAAAGCCAAAATATTCAAGCTGTGGGACAGCGATAATGACCGACAAAGGCGTAAACAAGGAGCCCAGAAATAACTTGCGAAGCACGTCAGATGTTTTTAAGAATACAATGTTTTCTGCAACTGGATTTGAAAGAGAGCAGAGGTGAAGAATGTGGGTCAGTTCAAAGTCACATTCCATAGAGTAAGCAACAAGAAGACTTGGCCCATTAAATGCACACTCACTAAATGTGTGTCTGTTATGGAGAGACTGAGGGCAAATTGCCAATGGACCAGAGAACCTCAAACTTAGTCAAGGGGAAAATCTTAATTAAACTGTAATGAAGAAAATATTAAGAGTTGGGATCCACACATTACTTCAAATTCCACCTCCCCCCACCCCCACCCCCAACAGAGAATATGGAAAGGAGGAAGTGGGGAACTAAGGGATGCAATCCTCATGATCTTCCAAGTGATCACTTGCTTGGGGAGTGCTTTATGTTTGGATCTGGAATTTTCCATTGATGCTCCGTTATTTAACATTGTCTGATGTATCCTCAGAGTCATTTGACTGAAAGGTAGATGTGTTGGCTCCATCCAGCTTTTAGCCTGGCATCCCAGGTATGCTGTGGTGTGGGAAAACCATATACTGGATTAGTGGTGCTGGAAGAGCACAGCAGTTCAGGCAGCATCCAACGAGCAGCTGCTCGTTGGATGCTGCCTGAACTGCTGTGCTCTTCCAGCACCACTAATCCAGTATTTGGTTTTCAGCATCTGCAGTCATTGTTTTTACTGGGAAAACCATAGGCTAGTTAAACAAAAGGGAGAAAGGTCAGGTGGTGGTGCAGGGAGTCTGGGGTCAGCTTGATGGGAGGAGGAAGGGGTCAGAGTGAGGTCATGAGTCGGGGTGTTGGGAAGGGGTCAGGGTGATGTATGGGGAAGGTCATGGTTCAGGTCAGGGTGATATGTGAGAGAGGTCATGGATCAGGATGATGTGATGGGGAGGTCTTGGGTCAGGGCAATGTGAGGGAAGGTCACGGGTCAAGGTGCTATGTGGAAGAGGTCATGGATGTTAGAAAGGTCATGGGTCAGGGTGTTATGAGAGAAGATCATGGGTCAGGGTGTTACGAGAGAAGGTCATGGGTCAGGGTGTTATGAGAGAAGATCATGGGTCAGGGTGTTATGAGAGAAGGTCATGGGTCAGGGTGATATGAGAGAAGGTCATGGGTCAGGGTGTTATGAGAGAAGGTCATGGGTCAGGGTGATATGAGAGAAGGTCATGGGTCGGGGTGTTATGAGAGAAGATTATGAGGAATCAGGGTGGGCTGAGGGGTATCAGTCATGCCTCTCCTCTCCCTATCACTCCAACCAGTTTCACAACTCTCTATGATATCTATGCTTTTCAAATCCTGACATCTTGATTATCCTGTTCTGGATCATTCCGGCATTTTCTGATATATCTTCATCTGCCTCAGGCCTAGATTCTGGAATTCCTTTCCGAAATCTCTCCCTCTAACTCTCATCGTCCATGATGTTCCTCACTGCTCTTCGAGTCAGTCTGTGTGCCTCTGCTGTAAACACATCCTTGTCGGACTCAGTAGCTTTATTGTCATTGCTATTTGATTTTAGCCAAGTTAATCGCTTTATATAAATGCCAGCTTACTTTGACAAAGTTGTGTTGTCTTTAGTCCTGTAGCTGCAATGTATCCACTGCAACCAATCAATATTGGTTCAAACGTGACTCCACACACACACACACACACACTTCAGCACAGATAGATTTCTTTACCTTTCTTTAGCTGTCTTTAGCAGATCAAAGGGTAGACTCTGTTATTAAAGCTGTTGGGAGAGATGTTGAAAAAGTGCCTTGATTCCTTTCAAATCCCACTCCTCTGCTGGTCTTGATATATGGCCAGTTCTGTGGATATTAGGCTGTCTGATTTCATATTAGCAACAATCCAGTTCGGTTTCTTTACGTCAAAAACAATTGCGAGTTGATTACAAATAAAACCTGCTCAAACAATCATGCAAACATTATTGACGAAAAGACAAATATGGTTCATATTCTGACATCCTGAACTTAAAATGAGGCAAATATGGGTCATAAGAATCATAGAGGAGGAGAAAGTGAGGACTGCAGATGCTGGAGATCAGAGCTGAAAAATGTGTTGCTGGAAAAGCGCAGCAGGTCAGGCAGCATCCAAGGAGCAGGAGAATCGACGTTTCGGGCATAAGCCCTTTTTCAGAAACATAGAGATGTACAGCACAGAAACAGACCCTTCAGTCCAACTCATCCATGCTGACCAGATATCCTAAATTAATCTAAACTAATCTAATTTACCAGCATTTGGCCCATATCCCTCTAAACTTGTCATTTATATAAATGATTTGTTTGTGAACATAGGAAGTACAGTTAGTAAGTTTGCAGATGACACCAAAATTGGAGGTGTAGTGGACACCAAAGAGGGTTACCTCAGATTACAACAGGATCTGGACCAGATGGGCCAATGGGCTGAGAAGTGGCAGATGGAGTTTAACTCAGATAAATGCGAGGTGAGATTAGATTAGATTAGATTACTTACAGTGTGGAAACAGGCCCTTCGGCCCAACAAGTCCACACCGCCCCGCCGAAGCGCAACCCACCCATACCCCTACATTTACCCCTTACCTAACACTATGGGCAATTTAGCATGGCCAATTCACCTGACCTGCACGTCTTTTGACTGTGGGAGGAAACCGGAGCAGCCGGAGGAAACCCACGCAGACACGGGTTTCATAGCTCCTTAAAAGTGGAGTCGCAGGTAGATAGGATAGTGAAGGCGGCGTTTGGTATGCTTTCCTTTATTGGTCAGAGTATTGAGTACAGGAGTTGGGAGGTCATGTTACGGCTGTACAGGACATTGGTTAGGCCACTGTTGGAATATTGTGTTCATTTCAGGGCTCCGTCCTATCAAAAGGATGTTGTGAATCTTGAAAGGGTTCAGAAAAGATTTACAAGGATGTTGCCAGGGTTGGAGGATTTGAGCTATGGGGAGAGGCTGAATAGGCTGGGGCTGTTTTCCCTGGAGCTGAGGGGGTGACCTTATAGAGGTTTATAAAATCATGAGGGGCATGGATAGGATAAATAGACAAAGTCTTTTCCCTGGGGTCGGGGAGTCCAGAACTAGAGTTTAGGGTAAAAAAGGAAAGGTTTCAAAGAGACCTAAGGGGCAACTTTTTCACGCAGAGGGTGGTGCGTGCATGGAATGAGCTGCCAGAGGATGTGGTGGAGGCTGGTACAATTGCAACATTTAAAAGGCATCTGGATGGGTTTATGAATAGGAAGGGTTTCGAGGGATATGGGTCAAGTGCTGACAAATGGGACTAGATTTGGTTAATGACATAAAAAGTCATGCATTCAAATTTGCTGACGACATTATATTAGGTGGTATCATAGACCATGTAATTGATGGCATGAAACTACAGAGAGATATTGACAGACCATGTGAATGGTCAAAAACTTGACAGATGGATTTCAATGCAAGCAAATGTGAGGTTATCCAAATTTGGACAGAAAAGGATGGATCAGGATACTTTGTAGTTGGCATGAAGTGACGTACAGTGGTTATCCAAAGAGAGTTGATAGTTCAGGTGCCCACAACTTTAAAATATCATGACCAGGTGCAGAAAGTAATCAAGAAAGCTAATGGGATCCCAGTCTTTATATCTAGTGGACTGGAACAGAAGGATGGGACAAAGTGACGACTACAATTACATGCATCCTGGTTAGGCCCCGCTTGGAATACTGTGACATGACTTCGACACCACGCCTTAGGAAGGATGTATTGGCCTTGGAGAGAGTACAATGTAAGTTTACAGGAATGATGTCTGGACTTAAGGAGTGAAACGAGGAGGAGAGATTAAACAAATGAGGCCTGTTTCCTCTAGCACTTAGAAGGTTAAGAGGTGATCTGATTCAAGATATTTACACCAAAAGACAGGATACATAAAGATAAACTATTTCCACTTTTGGGGATTCTAGAACGAAGGGGCAGAGTCGGAGACTCAGGGCCAGACCATTCAGGAGAGGTGTCCTGAAGTACTTCGACACTCAAAGGGTGGTAAATGTGTGGAATTCTCTTCCACCAACAGCAGTGGATTTTGCATCAGTTGTTAATTTTAAATCTGAGAAAGATATATTTTGGCTAAGCAAAGGGATAAGGGCCAAAGGAAGGTGAATGGGTTAGGGCACAGATCAGCCATGTTCTCATTGAATGGTGGAGCAGACATGAGAGGCTGGATGGCCTATTCCCGTTATGATGTTCAATCAGTTGTGAGCTCTCCATGACTATTCTGTGCTGGACTGAATTATTAATCATGCAATTTATAGCACTTAGGACTTCCCTGAGAGTCAACGAGGCAGAGTGCATGTAGTTCAGGTGCCTTTAGTAGCACAGCTAAATACCCTGCCTCACATGGAGTTCCTTCTCTCTTGTCTCTCTTTCACATACTCACCGACTTTCTATCTCCCTTCATCGTTGAACTCTTCACTGAGCATGCAAATAGTCCTGAGTGACAATTGGAACCATGGCAACAACCATGCCTAAACAGGGCCGAATTAAATGTAACTCAATATTTTAGAACGATGAAATGTTATAAACCCTTGGAATTCCCAGTTCTTTAAATGTTACAATATTTGCCATATGCTGTCTCTTGAAGCGTAACCTATTCGAAACTCCAGGTAAGTGGCATTGAAATGCCCATCAGCCATGTTTGAATGGCGGAGTGGACTCGATGGGCCGAATGGCCTTACTTCCACCCCTAGGTCTTATGGTAAACAAGAAATTCATCATGCAAGTCCATTTTTTAAAAAATCAAATACCATTAATTTTTAAAATATCTATTAATTCATGCTTCACAATCCAGGTTCAATTCAAATTGAAAGTCACTTTGTGCTCACGCATTCACCCACTGTAATTCGAGGATAATGGCTCCAGCACAAGCTGATCAAGTTAGAGTATATGTTTTAATAACTGTTCAGATATGGAGCTGACCATTTGAGCTGACTTAGCCAAAGGTCCAAGTGCAGTTCGATCTCTCCATAATTCAGTAAGAAACTATTGGGCTCGGGTCAAAACCACAGTTGGATTTGTATCAGAAACGTCCATCTCAATATGTTTCCAGAGGAAGTGCGCAGCTGACATCCTGCTCTGGGAGTTCTCAAAACTTAAATGGTGAGAAACATGGTGGAGCAGTTGTCCTGTTTTCAAATTTGTCTTCCCAGGAAATGGGGAATCGAAAATTTGCTCATGAGGTTGGCAACTGAGGTAACTTGGCTTGTTTGGCCGTGCAGTGAATCAGAGCTAAACCTTTGGAAATTCTGGACAGGGGCATCACTGTCTGGGCCCAGCATTTATTACCTATCTCTAGTTGCCCCTTGAAAAGGTGGTGGTGCCATCTTGAATTGCTACAGTCCATGAGGTACATGCACTGAAGGTGTTGTTCGGGAGGGAGCAATAAGTTCAGACTGACCTTTGCCCCTAAAATGCATACACGTATTTTCTCTTAACGTGCCTGTCATCGAATAAGGAGCACAATCCCAAACTGACTGTGCCCCCTTTCGAACACAGCCTATTAAAACACCCTCTGAACTCACACATAAACTGCCCCTTAAACTCATCGCCAGAAGTTAACTCAGTATTTGATAGCGTAAGTAACTTTACAAGGATGTGGTAATAGTTAGTGCACTCCCAACCAACCCGTCTGGAATACTTATTGTTCCTGAGTCCAAGTAGTGAGTTTCTTTTAGAGATGGAGTTCCGAATTAGACTTTATCTCCATCTCTCGCCTTTTCTCATCCAATGTGTTTCCTTCTTTTTAGGTTGCATTTTAACTGGATTTTTGGAGATGGGCTCAGAGTTGAAGAATCTTGTCAAATGGTGGTCTCAGGCTGGCCACCCGCCATCTTCCTGCCCACCTGTGATAGTATTCTCACCAGTCGGAGCCCCACCCGGTTGCTGTCAGCGCCAACTAGAGGTTGGAGACCAAAATGTCACTACTGCTCTCTCAGGCTGCAAGCCTGTTACTGGTAATGGGAGAGTCCCATGTAGTATCCCAGAGGCACTGCACTTCCACAACTTTTTGGTTTCACAGGGGCTGTGCAACATCAAGGGCCGAAGGGCCTGTACTGCGCTGTAATGTTGTATGTTTACAGGATGCAAAGGAGCCCTGGCAACAATGGCTGTGACGCCATTGCTGGAGATCGTAACCTCACTCATGCGCCCCACCCCCACACACACTTTCAATCCCTGCACTAAATGGCTGGGCCTTGTCTTGCACCCACATAGTTCAAGGTGCCTCACCGAGGAGGCACTCTCTTCCCTCCCCTTGCAGATTCAGCAGCAGCCACCTCTAACGGTGGCCAGGATTGGGTCAGCAGCTCTGACCATAGACTGCCTTGGCCATGTTCCATCAGCCTGTCGAGTCAACACAGCCTCACAGAATAGGACTCAACATACCACCACTTCGGTGCCAATCAATCTTTAAGTTCTTTCCTCACTAGGATTAGGAAGATGACAATCATAAGAATCATAAATGGGATCACGCATAAGCTGTTGTGCCCATCTAGCCTGCTTGCCCACTCACTAAATCATTGCTGATCTGATTGTGGACTTAACTCCACTTTCATGTCACTCTGTACCCCTCACCCCTTCCATAACTCCTGTCTTTGTTTTTCTTTATATTTGTTTATGGGATGTGAGCATCACTGGTGAGGGTCCCCCTTATTACCTCTCCCTGATTGGCCAGAGGACAGTCAAACGTCAGCCACATCATTGTGGGTCTGGAGTCATGCATAGGCCAGACCCAGGAGGATGGCAGTTTCCTTCCCTAAAGGACATTGGTGAACGAGATAGGTTTTTCTGACAATCGACAACAGTTTCATGGTCACCAGTAGACTCCTCATTCCAGATTTTTATTGGATTCAGGTTCCACCATCTGCCATGATGGGTTTCGAACTCGGAATCCTCAGAACATTAGCTGGGGAACCTTGCATTGAGAGTCCAGTGATAATACCATTCTGGGTTAGAAATCTCTTGACCACAGTCAATCACCCAGCCTCTGGGAGTAGCGACTTCCCAAAGCAATTCTTAATTGATTCTCGCTGTCATGTCTGCAACGTTCAGGATGTGATTTGTCCACTAGCTCACAGCTAACCAGTTTAACACTCACTGCTCTGTGTCAGAGGTGATTGTAACAGCACGCACTAACAACGATCAACCAGTTCAGGTCTGGATTCACAACAGTCATCCTTATCATCAAATATGCATTGGCTGATACATTCTATTTTGTTCAAAAAAGCACGCAATCTGTCGACAGTCAGTACTTTGGAAATAGAATTTGTCTGACTTAAGGTTGGAATACAGAGACTCTAACCTCACGTCTTTAACACATTATCTGAGCTGAGGTGTCACTTTTTTTATATAAAACCCTTAAATCAGGACAGTGACTTGAAAGAAGTTCTGGGATTTCCATATTAATGAATTGAAACCCGCAACCCATTCTAAATGGCTAAAGACTTAACAGCACTCTAGCTTTGTTCAATATATCACATCATGTGATCTTTTGCTATAAACTCTGTGTCCATTGATCCTGTCCCACTAGCTACCTGATGAAGGAGCAGTGCTCCGAAAGCTAGTGTTTCCAAATAAATCTGTTGGACTCTAACCTGGTGTTGTGTGATTTTTAACTTCAAATAAGGAGCACAAACCCAAGCTGACTGCACTCCCTTTCAAACCTCTGACACAGATGGATCCTTTTGTAAATATAGGACTGAAATGTCGCTGAGTTACCTTGATGTGCTCCAGTCTGGAGTTTTTACAGTGTTAGTAACTTGCATGGTATTTGAATACAACTCTACTGAATTTAAGTAGCCATTTGTTTGGAGGGAACTTGTGTATTGATGAACAGAAGGCACATTTTGTCAAGATCGTTTTGATTTGCACTCATCAGGGCAGTTTGCAAGAACATCAGCAAAAAGTGGGGCAATTTTCGCATTGCTTAAGAGGCTGCTGATGGGCTGACAAGTGGACTATAATTGGTCGAGGTGATGCCACAGGCTCTGCCAATTGGAGTTCACTTGCTGACACAGCAGCATTCTCTTCTTAGACATTCTGAAAAATGGTTTCCTTTACAGTCAGTTTACTATGATTACACAATCCTGACACCAACCGCACTGGATAAGTCAGTATGTTTGAAGATATGCCATATGCACGTGTGGAGACATGCATGTGTGTGCATGCACGTGTGTGTGTGTGAGTGTGTGTGCGCGAATGTGTGTGTGCATGCGTGTGTGTGTGCATGTGTGTGTATATATGTGCGTGTGTGTGTGTGCGCGTGTGTGTGTGCGTGTGTGTGTGCGTGTGTGTGTGCGTGCGTGTGTATGTGTGTGCATGTGTGTGTGCGCGCATGTGTGCGTGTGTGTGTGCGTGTGTGTGTATGCGCCTGTATGTGTGTGTTTGTGCGTGTGTGTGTGCGTGTGTGTGTATGTGTGTGCGTGTGTGTATGTGTGTGCGTGTGTGTGTGTGTATGTGCGTGTATGTGTGCGTGTGTGTGTATGTGTGTGTTTGTGCGTGTGTATGTGCGTGTGCGTGTATGTGTGTGCGTGTGTGTATGTGTGTGTGCATGTTTGTGTGTGCGTGTATGTGCGTGTGTGTGTGCATGTATGTGTGTGTACGTGTGTGCGTGTGTGTGCGTGCATGTGTGGGTGCACGTGTGTGTATATGTGTGTGTGTGTGCGTGTGTGTGTGTGTATGTGTGTGTGGGCGTGTGTGTGCGTGTGTACGTGTGTGAGTGTGTACGTGTGTGTGTATATATGTGCGTGTGTGTGTGCGCGTGTGCGCGTGTGTGTGTGCGTGTATGTGTATGTGTGTGCGTGTGTGTGTTTGCGTGTGTATGTGCGTGTGTGTGTATGTGTGTGTGTACGTGTGTGTGTGTATGTGTGTGTGTGAGTGTACGTGTGTGTGCGTGTGTGAGTGTACGTGTGTGTGTGTGCGTGTGTGTGTACGTGTGTGTGTATGTGTGTGTGTGCTTGTGTGTGTACGTGTGTGTGTGCGTGTGCGTATGTACGTGTGTGTGTCTGTGTGTGTGCATGTGTATGTGTGTGTGTACGTGTGTGTGTGAGTGTACGTGTGTGTGTGTGTACGTGTGTGTGTGCGTGTGTGTGTACGTGTGTGTGTGCGTGTGCGTATGTACGTGTGTGTGTCTGTGTGTGTGTGCATGTGTATGTGTGTGTGTACATGTGTATGTGTGTGTGTGCATGTGTATGTGCGTGTGTGTATGTGTGTGTACGTGTGTGTGCGCGTGTGTATGTGTGTGCGTGTGTACGTGTGTACGTGTGTGTGTACGTGTGTACGTGTACGTGTGTACGTGTGTGTGCATGTGTACGTGTGTACGTGTGTGTGCGTGTGTGTGTGTGTGTGTGTGTACGTGTGTACGTGTGTACGTGTGTGTGTGTGTACGTGTGTGTGTGTATGTGTGTACGTGTGTGTGCGTGTGTACGTGTGTGTGTGTGTGTGTACGTGTGTGTGTGTACGTGTGTAGTGTGTGTACGTGTGTGTGTGTACGTGTGTACGTGTGTGTGCGTGTGTACGTGTGTACGTGTGTGTGTGTGTGTGCGTGTGTACGTGTGTGTGTGTGTGTGTGTGTGTGTGTGCGTGTGTGTGTGTGTGTGTGTGTGTGCGTGTGTGCGTGTGTGTGTGTGTGTGTGTATGTGCGTGTTTGTGTCTGATTCCAGTTGTTTCAATTTTGCTGAACTATACATATTGCTGACAGCTGAGAAGCCTGGACCCATTCTCACTGTGCTGGATTCATGTGGAGTTTTCACTCGTGTACATCCTCCCTGGGGGTTTTATACAGACAGTGAACAACTCCTTTCCTGTTGAGCAGCTTTCTGTTCATCGGTCGGAATCATTCAAGCATCCAGCACGTTGACCCCGTTCCAACTCTTTAAAAGGGCAAGGCTGTTCCTTCCTTCCAGACCCTGTCCTTGCACCAGCCCCCAAACCCCCCCCACTCCCCCAATTGCACTGCAAATTCTTTCTCTCCCTTTGATTACTTGGCCTTTTGAAATGTACTGTTGAATTTGTTTCCACCTCATGGTCAGACGATTCAGGCCAGACCGCAACAGCTGGCTAGGGGGAATAAGAAAATTCTTCCACATGTTGAATCTAGTGGATTTGCCAAAGATCCTGGCCTCTTCTGGTTCCGGACCCTTCTCCTTCTGGAGACGGTTTCTCCTCAGTCCCTCGATCAAGATGTGGAACACCTCCATCAGATCTCCCCCCACCTCCTACCCTCCGCCACCCACCGGCACCACCCCCCCACACCTCCTATCCTAATTCTCCTCTATTCCCAGAAGAAACAGCATCCCCAGCCTCTCGACATGACTGAAATCCTTTCTCAGAAGAAGGGAGGAGATTGTTCTGCCCATCGAACACGTTCTATCATTCCTTATGAGCTTGGATTTCAACCCAACTCTCCTGCTCACTCCCGGCATACACCACCCCCCCACCCCGGTTCCCTGAGCGATGGAAAATTAACCAATCCCAGCCTTAAGGTTGCCGTAATCCCGAAGGGGTTGAATCAGGATCACCATACCTTAGGCAAGGGGAGGGATTGACCTCTTTATAGTGACTAGGTGTATGTGAGGGCTGCAGATGCTGGAGATTAGAGTCGAGAGTGTGGTGCTGGAAAAGCACAGCAGGTCAGGCAGCATCCGAGGAGCGGGAAAATCAATGTTCAGGCAAAAGCCCTTCATCAGGAATGATGATCTTCCTGCCCCTCGGACGCTGCCTGACCTGCTGTGCTTTTCCAGCACCACACCCTTCACTCCTGATGGTGACTTCAGCTGGGAATTGAACCTACACTGTTGGCATCAGCCGACCGGGCTAACTGAATTAAGTAATAAAACATCCAGAACCGTCTCGTGTCCACAATTCCAAAGATTGTCAATCCTTCTGAAGAAATTTCTTCCCTTCTCGCTCCTAAATAATCAGCCTGTTACCTTGAGATTTTCCGCATCAAACCTGCTCAGAATCTGAATGTTTCAATCAGATCTCCATTTACTCTTTTAAACTTCAGAGAATATAAGTTCTAATTTCCTCAGCCTTTCATTGGAGAATAACCTCCTCATTCCTGGGACCAATTTGTTGAGCATTCACAGTGCTACCTCTGTCATAAGTATATCCTTTTATAAAGATGGGACACAATTGTCACCGAGTTATTTTGATGTGCTCCATTATAGAGTTTTTGTAGTGTTAGTAAATTGCGTTCAGTTTGAATACAACTTTTCTGAATTTGAGTACCAGATAGATTCGAGTAATAATCATGTAAAGATCAACCTCCTGTTTTTGGTCAGAAATCTGGACTTTTCCACAAGTCTCATGTAAAGGTCAATCCTAGTTCTTCACAGATATCAGATAAACATTTATGAGTCAATCTGCTGGTCGTCCTACTCTGCTCCAGGTCTTCTGGTCTGCCAGCCATGGTGATCCGTTCCAGGTTTTCAGAATTAACAGAATTTCTTGTGTTTTTTTTGCATTGTTCAGTGAGAGATCAGTTGGGCTTCTGTTATTGATATGGTATGAATTTCAGCCACTCAAAAGTAGCATCCATGCAATGGTCAACTCCATGAATTTAACTTTAAAAAGTAGTCAAACAAATTGGACTATTACTTGTGTAGATACAGTAGCCATCTGTTAGAATTGTTGAACAGGAGGCACGTTTTGTTAAACCATTTTCAATTGTTACTCATCAGGACAGATAAATATCCGTGAAAGAATATCAGTGAAAATGGGGCAATTTTTGTATAGGTTAAGAGGCTGCTGATTGGCTGGCAAGTGGACTATGATTAGTAGAGGTGTGACCACAGGCATTCTCTACTAAGGCATTTATAAAGAAATGTTCTCCTTTATGCTGGCACTCTTGCAAAGTGTCCTGATGGGTGCAAGATAAAAAGCTTCAGTGTCTTTTTTTACCAGCAACTTTCAGCAAATTTGGCTTTCAGGTTGTGGTCAGTACTGTAAAGGCTGACACTTAACCCTGGTCCCTAATTACCTGGGGAATGTGGGCACTCTGTGAACAGGTTGGGGTGATGTTGCCCATCATGGGGCAATTGGCAGGACCGTTGCAGTGTGTAGGCTCCATAACAATAAAGGCATTGTGTTGCCTGTTGCAGTGACTCAAGAAAGTCCAAGTTTCTGTCTGGAATCTTGCTGCCCTTGAGTATCATGTTTGTTAAAAGTGTAAACATGGTGCATTATCTGCAGACAGTGCTTACACCAAACACGGCACACTGCTGGGTTGATTATGGTGGTATTAATCACGCCCAGTGTCAGTGCTGCCAAGCAGATGGACTTAGAATCTCAGAGTTCTACAGCACGGACATAGACCCTTTGGTCCAACTTATCCATGCTGGCCAGACATCCTAAATTAACCTAGTCCCTTTGCCAGCATTTGGCCTGTATCCTTCCCAATCATATACCCATCCACATGCCTTTTAAATGTTCTAATTGTACTCACCTCCACACTTCCTCTGGCAGCTCATTCCATACAAACACCACCCTCTGTGTGCAAAGGTTGTGCCTTACATCCCTTTTAAATATTTCCCCTCTCACCTTAAACGTATGCCCTCTAGTTCTGGACTCCCCCCAACCCTGGGAAAAAGACTGTGATTATTCAACCCATCGATGCCCCTCATGGTTGTATAAGCCTCTATAAGGTCACCCCTCAGCCACCGACACTCCAGGGAAATAATGCCTCAGCCTATTCAGCCTCCCCCCTAGAGCTCAAATTCTCCAACCCTGGCAATATCCTTGTAAATGTTTTCTGAACCCTTTCAAGTTTAACAACATCCTTCCGATAGGAGGGAGAGCTGAACTGTACACAACATTCCAAAAGTGGCCTAACCAACGTCATGTACAAGTGCATGACCTCCCAAATCCGATACTCAACTCTCTGACCAAGAAAGGAAAGTATACCAACGCCTTCTTCACTGTCCTATCTACCTGAGACTCCACTTTCAAGGAGATATGAACTTGTACTCCAAGGTCTCTGTTCAGCAACACTCCCCACGACCTTACCATTAAGTGTAAAAGCCCTGTCCTGGTTTGCCTTTCCAAAATGCAGCGCCCCACATTTATCTAAATTAAACTCCATCTGCGAGTCCTCAGCCCATTGGTCCATCTGACCAAGATCCCGTTGTATCCTGAGGTAACTTTCTTCACTGTCCACTACACCTCCAATTTTGGTGTCATCTGCACACTTACTAACAATAAATTGACTTGGATCCCATTTATCACCCCCTGAGAAAAAGAACCGGAAATGACATCACCACAGGAAATGGTGTCACCAATACAAGGAAACTTAACCACATAAATAAAAAGCAGGCCATACCACTAATGCTTCCCTGGAGGCTCACTGAAGATGTTACCTAATATGGTGATGAAACGTCTGAAAACGAACCTTCCAGCTCAGCTAGCAAACCTACATCCAGAACCTCAACCTGAGCTACAAATCTTCTCGAAACTTGTTGTAGGGAAGGTATTGAGTCCTTTCTCATTGGAGATGGCCGTTCACACAACACTTATTTGGCATTCACATTGCTTGCCAATTGTCAACTCCAGTCTGTCTTTAAGGTCTTGCTATGGGCCGTTGTTGCCTACAGTTTGTCTGGTCATTTCTAACATGTGCACAAGCATCATCTGCTGTGTTTCTAAAGGGGATCCTCTCTGTGTGAATCTCTGTACCTATCACTGTCTCTCTATCTCCACAATCTCTCTATCTGGGGCGGCACGGTGCCTCAGTGGTTAGCCCTGCTGCCTCACAGCACCAGGAACCCGGGTTCGTACCCACCATTGGGCTATATACGTGGAGTGCGCACCTTCTCCCCGTGTCTGCGTGGGTTTCCTCCGGGTGCTCCAGTTTCCTCCCACAGTCCAAAGATGTACAGTTTAGGTGGATTGGCTGTGCTAAATTAACCCATAGTGTCCAAGGGTGTGTGGGCTAAGTGGATTGGCCATGGGAAATGCAGGGTTACAGGGACGTGGATGCGTCAAAGTGGGATGCTCCTTGGGATGGTTGGTGTTGACTTGATGTGCCAAATGCCTGCTTCCACACTGTAGGGATTCCATGATTTCTAGGCCTCTCTTTGTCATTTGTTATCTCTCACTATCTTTGCCTTGCCTTTGTCTCACTGTTTCCTCTCTCTCTCTGCTTCTCTTTCCCTGTCCCCTAGTATCATGCTCTCTTTCTCTTTTGCACATAATCTTTCTCTGCCTCCCTAGTTCTCCCTTCGTCCCTGCCTTTCTGTCTTTTTTCTCATCCCGTCTCACTCTCACAGATTATTTCTGCCTCTTTCACTCCCCTTTCTCTATCTGTCGCTCTTTGCGTCCCTTTCTCTGAGTCTTTGCCTTGCTGCTTACCTCCTGTTCTCTCTCTCTCTCTCTCTCTCTCTCTCTCTGTCTGGTGCAATAAATGTATTAATTCTGCAGCAGCATTATGAAAGGGCTAGTCTGTACTCAAGGATCCACTAAAATTTTGAATGAGTAACCTCATTCTGCAGCGTTTTAGCACCAAGTCATCCTGGAAGTGAGCGTTGGCTTTGTGAATCGTTAGCACTATTTACAGACAGGGCGTCGTGAGAAAGATCCAACTGAGAGTGCAGCAGAGTGACAACGCAATGCTTGTTTTGAGTGATGATATAGATAGAAGGATCGCTTTTAAACTAAAACAAATCCCAAGAAACATTCTGGGCTGGGGTGAAATCTCCCGACTGTGGTTCTGCTTTTGCTAGGCGAGATGGGAACTATTTTGCCCGAATGACCGTGAGCTGGTCAGCGGCGCGGGGAATAAAGCAAATGAGCGTGGAATGAAAGGAGCTCTTTCAAATGGTTAAGGGTGCTCAGGCTTCACAACGTCCTTCCTGCAGGAAGGCCACTATAAGAAGTGGCCTAAACACCTTCTTTATACCCTTCATGAGTTATCACCCTCCATAAGGTCACCCCTCGACCTCCTAGACTCCAGTGAAAAACGTCCAAGCCTATCTTGCCTCTCCTTATAATTCAAACCCTACATGCCCGTCAATACCCCGGGTAAATCTTCTCTGAACCCTCTCCAGTTTAATAATATCCTTTCTATAACTGGGGGAACAGAATTGGACATGGGTACTCCAGAAGAAGTCTCTCCAACACCCTGTGCAGTCTGAACATGGCGTCCCAACTCCCATACTCAAAGGACTGAATGATGAAGGCAACCACCCTGTCTACATTTGAGTTTTTTTTTCAGAACTCATCTGGACTTGAAATGTATTTGTCTTTTCACAGATGCTGCCAGACCTGCAGACTTCCTCCAGCCATGTCTATTTTAGTTTCAGGTTTTCAGCATCCACAGCATCTTTGTTTCCTTGTCATGGTTCAGTTTCTGAACACATCTCAAGTTCAGCACAAATAATTTAGCTCCTCGCCATCACATTTAAAATATGTTCATGCAATGGATGCTCTTCCCAAAGGCAGCTCCCTGGTGTATTCTGCCTGATACTTGCTGCCTGTCTTCAGGGACGGTTTGCCAGTGCTTTCAGCTCCCCAAGACTCGAATTTGGACAGAGCGTGCAGAGTTGGCTTCATTCTGAGCAAACACGCCCGCATGTCAGGCAAACTTGTAGGGAACGGAAACATCTCAATTTCTGTGTGTTCAAAGGAAATCGAGAACTCGAATAGGAAAAGCTGGGGGCTGGGGGGGGGGGGAAGGGGGGAGCGTGGGTTAAGACATACGGTGAGCACGTTTAGAACCTGGATAAGACATTTTATTTCCCTGAAATTTCAGCGAAACGCTCCAATTCGTGTGCTAAAGTTGACACTTTATATCATTACATCATTTGTATTAGCTTGGTTTTTGCTGTGATCTTTGTCCTCTGTGTTTAAAGACTATATGTTGGTTATTTTTCTGCATCTGTTCTCCATTTGTGAATCTAATGCCCTGTGCCTGCTTTGAGAATTCTGTGCATGGCTCTACATCTTCTGCATGTACTGTACTTCATATGTGCTGCATATACTCTGCGTGGGCTCTGTATGTGCACTGAGCATATTGGACATAACAAACTATAAACAGATCCAAGCATTTCCCTTGCTAACTCTGCAGAGAGAAGTTCAACGTTTGAAAATCCAAAGGCAGCCTCCGTGGGGATAAATTGAATGATTGATTTAATGCAGAGGAACAGCATTCACCCTGAACCCGGCAGGCTGCCAAGTTCCCCCCCGATGTTTCTGATTAAACATCTGGGACAAATAAATCTCTCCAGCGCTTAATAACTCAAGCGCTTTATCTGAAGCAGAACAGAAAGCCATTTCTCACATATTGTCAGCGCCTGGCGATACTTGCAAAATGTAATCCCTGATATCACAGAGGCCTCATGGCATAGAATGAGACAGTTCAGCCCATCGTGACTGCACTAGCCCTTCAAATGAGCATCATCTACTTTTTCCCCATCTATATTGATGTAAGGGCTAAGCCCCACTCCGATGTGGCATGGTGGCTCAGTGGTTAGCACTGCTGCCTCACAGCACCAGGGTCCCAGGTTCAATTCCAGCCTCGGGCGACTGTCTGTGTGGAGTTTGCACATTCTCCCCGTGTCTGCGTGGGTTTCCTCCGGGTGCTCCAGTTTCCTCCAAAAGTGTGCAGGTTAGGTGAATTGGCCATGCTAAATTGCTCATAGTGTTAGCTGCATTAGTCAGAGAGGAAATGGGTCTGGGTGGGTTACTCTTTCGCGGGTCAGGTTGGGCTGAAGGGCCTATTTCCACTCTGTAGGGAATCTAATCTAAACAAAAATGACAGCGATGCCAATGTAGTTTATACATTCCCAAACTAGCCATGTTAATTAAAGGTGAGGGACAGCAGCTCATTCTACAAAATACGCAAAGATAAATCACTGTCAATGATTTCCTTTATGCGTTGTCAAAGATTGAGCCGCAAGGAATTCTTTCAAACCTTAGACTGGGGACTTTGTTTTTCAAACTGAAGTAAACTCCAGGACACTGACAGGTTTTCGAGATGGTTGAGTTCAGGTGAAGTACGTGTCTGGCAGTGTTAATGAAGGAAGCATGTGAAGACGATGTTCATTCAATACATGGAAATGAGACAGAAAATATTGGAAACGTTCAAGCCCCCCCCCCCTTATCACCATCTGAAAGGGTTCAGACAGGCTGCTGCTTTGATCTTTTGTCAGAATCCAGTTATGAAAGGTCTAGTTATTGAACGTTATGGGATTGCCAAGATATCCGGCACGTTCTGTTTTTATTTGAGATTTCCTGTCTTCCAGTTCTCACAGCTCCTACTTCAGGCCGTTTTCTCTCTGGTTAAAGTAGACCTCTCAACATGTTCCACTCCATCCGGGAGGCATTCTCAATTTCCTCCAGTCACTAGTGATCACAGGAGAGCAGGCTGCAGTCAGGATTTATTACAGGAAGGAAAGAGATGGGAGCTTTACTGGAATCAGGTTGAAGTGAAGGGAAGGTTTTAATGTCTGTCAGAAATTCCTCTTGATGTACCCTAGTGTAGGAACGTAATGAAATAGGAGCAGAATTGGACCTTTACCCTGCTGCGTCACTCAGTAAGATTATGACTCGTCTGTTTGTGCTTTGAACTCCACATTCCTATCTGCCCCCAATAACTTTTGACCCCTAGAGCAGCACGATGGTTCAGTGGTTAGCACTGCTGCCTCACAGCGCCAGGGACCCAGGGTCGATCCCAGCCTTGGGTGACTATCTGTGTGGAGTTTGCATGTTGTCTGTGTGTGTATGTGCTTCTAGTAGGGGGTGGGATGCTCTTTAGAGGGTTGGTGTGGACTGTAGGGGTTATATGGCTCTCTGCCTAACAGGAATTTATCTGCAGCTGACTTAAAGATATCCAATGGGTTCCCACCTTCTCAGGCAGACATTTCCAAGGTGATGCAAACCTCAGAGAGAAACAAATTGTCTCATGCCCTGTCCTAAAAAGGTGAGCCCTAAGTTTAAAACAGTGCCCCCTAGCACTGGACTGACCCACAAGAGGAAAGATCCTTTCCAAGTGCACCTGTCAATACTGTTAAAGACTTAATGCACAGCAATTCAATCGCCCCTCACTCTCCTAACCTCCAGTGGAAACAAACCCAGTCTGTCCAACGTTTCCTCAAAAGGTGACCGACTCCTTCCAGGTTTCAGTCCAACCTCCTCTCAACCATCTCTAATGCATTTATATCCTTCCTTAAATAAGGAGACCAAAACTGCATGCAGTATTCAAGATGTGGTCTGTCCAGATATGAAGTGGAGCACAATGTGAAGCTGAAGAAAAAGGGAACAGTGTGTGTGTGTATGCAGCACTGTGTGGGAAATCAAGATGGCAGCAGAGGAGTAGGCAGCGTTCAGGCTCCTGTGCCCAGGCTTGTCCTCTTCCTATGCTTTTCTCTTCCTTTTTTCCCCCTCTACCTTTCTCAGTTTATTTTGTGGCTTTTGATTCACCTACCTTCTAAAGAGAGCTGTTCAGTAGGAAGGGGGCACCGATGGGGTCCGGAGCAACTGCATCTTCAGGGGCAGCGTGGCTACAGAGTCGGCCAATCTGTGAAGCCTAGATGGGCACTCTGAGGCAGCAGCATGGCATGGGCTGGTATAGCTCAGAGCAGGACTGTAACAGTGGAGAAGGAAAAGTTGGACTCTCTTTTAAATTATCTTGAAGTATTCAATTCAATTTGACGCCCTGTGGTAACTGCAACTGAAGTACAACGTTCTTACTTTGAGAACATAGAACAATACAGGACAGAAACAGGCCGTTCAGTTCATCATGTCTCTGCCAAACATGATGCCATTCTAAACTAATCCCATCCATTTACACATGGCCCATATATCCGTCCATGCTCTGCCTGATCACCTGTCTGTCGAAGTAGTTGTTACCATATTTGCTTCTACCAACCCTCCTGACAACACATTCCAGGCACCTACCACCCACTGTGTAAAAACCTTTACTTGCACATCTCCTTCAAACTGAACCCTCTCACCTTAAACCTACGCCCACATCTCCATCCTGGGAGAATCCATCCTAACTACGTAATTTTGTATACTTCTATCAGGTCGCTCCTTGACAGCCCACGGTCTCGTGAAACAATCCAAGCTGTCCAACCTCTCCTAATGGTGAATACACTCCAAACCAGGCAATACCCTTTGCACCCTCTCCAAAGCCTTCCACATCTTACCAATGGTGTGGTGACCAGAATTGCATACAGTCCATGGTTCCCTGAACATGGCTACACAAGTGGGTAAGGTGGTAAAGAAGGTATTCAGTGTCCTTGCCTTCATCTGTTGGGCCATTGAGTATAAAAGTTGGTGAGTCATGTTGCAGTTACAGTCTATTCTGCTATAACACATTTTTTTTCAACACAAATTGGCTTTAAAACAATTGAAGGATGTAGACCATTATTTGTAGAACATGATTATTTCTTGCCTGTATTGGATTATTATGTGATTCCAGCCCCATTAGTTTAAATATGTGACTATTGCAAGATGAGTCCAAACTAGGAGGCGCCCAGTCTCCCCAGTGTAGAGGAGACCGCATCGGGAGCAACGGATACAATAAATGATATTAGTGGATGTGCAGGTATAACTTTGATGGATGTGGAAGGCTCCTTTAGGGCCTTGGATAGAGGTGAGGGAGGAGGTGTGGGCGCAGGTTTTACAGTTCCTGCGGTGGCAGGGGAAAGTTTAAATACAACTGGTTCTGATATAGCGTGAGAGTTCTGTTCTTGTGCGATCTTGCGTTATAAGACAATCTTGCAATAGTCACATATTTAAACTGATAGGGCTGGAATCATGTAATAACCAATACAGGTAAGGAAAGATCACATTATACAAATGCTGGTCTAAATTCTTCAATTGCTTTCAAGCCAATTTGTATTGAAGAAAAATGTGTTATAGCAGAACAGACTGTTACTGCAACATGACTTACCAACTTTTATACTCAATGGCCCAACTGATGAAGACAAGGACGCTGAATGCCTTCTTTACCACCTTACCCACTTGTGTAGCCATGTTTAGGGAATTATGAACTTGCACCCCTAGATCCCTCTGTGTATCAACGCTCTTTAGGGGCTGGCCTTAGACTGCAAAGTCTCCTCCTGCATTTGACCTCTTAAAAAGTGTCACATCACACTTATCTGGATTAAACTCCCTCTGCCATTTCTCCATCCAACATTTCAACTGATCTATGTCCTGTTGTATCCTCAACATTTTTAATTCCTCTTGTAATCAAGGGCAGCATCTCATTAGCCTACACGATTATGTACTGCACCTACATTCTAACTTTTTGTAATTCATGCACTACAACACCTAAATTTCTCTGCCCCCTAGGAGTGCACATCTGTTCTCCATTTGAATAATATTCTACTTCTGCTTTCTTCCTGTCCAGGTGAATTTCTTTGTATTTTCCGACATTATATTCCATCTATCAAATTGGTGCCTGCTCACTCAACCTATCTATATGAGGTAAAAACAATGACTGCAGATGCTGGAAACCAGATTCTGGATTAGTGGTGCTGGAAGAGCACAGCAGTTCAGGCAGCATCCAAGGAGCTTCGAAATCGACGTTTCGGGCAAAAGCCCTTCATCAGGAATAAAGGCAGTGAGCCTGAAGGGTGGAGAGATAAGCTAGAGGAGGGTGGGGGTGGGGAGAAAGTAACATAGAGTACAATGGGTGAGTGGGGGAGGGGATGAAGGTGATAGGTCAAGGAGGAGAGGGTGGAGCGGATAGGTGGAAAAGGAGATAGGCAGGTCGGACAAGTCCGGACAAGTTATGGGGACAGTTTCTGAGCTGGAAGTTTAGAACTAGGGTGAGGTGGGGGAAGGGGAAATGAGGAAACTGTTGAAGTCCACATTGATGCCCTGGGGTTGAAGTGTTCCGAGGCGGAAAATGAGGCGTTCTACCTCCAGGCGTCTGGTGGTGAGGGAGCGGCGGTGAAGGAGGCCCAGGACCTCCATGTCCTCGGCAGAGTGGGAAGGGGAGTTGAAATGTTGGGCCACGGGGCGGTGTGGTTGATTGGTGGGGGTGTCTCAGAGATGTTCCCTAAAATGCTCTGCTAGGAGTCGCCCAGTCTCCCCAGTGTAGAGGAGACTGCATCGGGAGCGACGGATACAATAAATGATATTAGTGGATGTGCAAGTAAAACTTTGATAGATGTGGAAGGCTCCTTTAGGGCCTTGGATAGAGGTGAGGGAGGAGGTGTGGGCACAGGTTTTACAGTTCCTGCGGTGGCAGGGGAAAGTGCCAGAATGGGAGGGTGGGTTGTAGGGGGGTGTAGACCTGACCAGGTAGTCACGGAGGGAACGGTCTTTGTGGAAGGCGGAAAGGGGTGGGGAGGGAAATATATCCCTGGTAGTGGGGTCTCTTTGGAGGTGGCGGAAATGTCGGCGGATGATTTTGTGTTTGTAGGTGACGTCTGCAACCACCTTATATCTTTTTCATAACATACTTCACTCACTAATCTATAAATTAAGCCGCCATGCCTTTGATCTCCTCGTCTATTGATGCAAATTGTAAAAAGCAGAGGACCAAGCACAAATCCCTGCAAAACCCCAATCATCACATCTTGCCAATCAGATAAGGATCCATTTATGCAAAACCTTTTTTTTCTGCCAATCTTCTATCACAATTAACATATTACCCCCTTCACCATGAGCTTTTATTTCCCACAAAATCATTTGATGTAGCACTTTATCCGAGTGCCCTCTGGCAATCCAAGCACAAAATGTCTCGAGGTTCCCTTTTAACCATAGTGCACGTTACTCCTTCAAAGAATTCCAAATAAAAAGAATTAACACATTTCTTTTTGACAAAATCATGTTGACTTTTCCCAATTACCTTGAGCTTTCTAAGCGTGTATCTCTAATTCCTTAATGATCTGTTCGAACAAACTTTCCAATACAGATCTGGGCAGCATGGAGGCTCAGTGGTTAGCACTGCTGCCTCACAGCGCCAGGGACTTGGGTTTGATTCCACCCTCAGGCATTTGTTTGTGTGGATTTACACGTTCTCCATGTGTCTGTGTGGGCTACTTCCCAAAGTCAAAAGATGTGCAGGGTTAGGTGGATCAGTCATGCTAAATTGTGTGGAGAATGCAAGGGAGTAGGTCTGGGTGAGACGTTCTTTGGAGGGTTGTTATGGACTCAGGTGGCTTGCTTCCACACTGTAGGTACTCGACATGAAAATAGCTGGCCTATAGTTTCCTGTTTACTGCCTCTTTCCTTTCTCAATAAAGGAGTTAAATTTTCCAGTTTCCAATCCAATCCAATGCAGCCCGAATCAAATGAAGTTTGGAAAATTCATATCAATGCATCTATCATCAGCCACGTCTATTAAGACCCAAAGATAAAGTTACCAACTTGCTTAGCACTACTTCTGATTGCTCCCCAATCCCTTCCTGATTTACTGAGATCACTGGAACGTGTTTTGGATTCTCCATAGTGAAGAAAAAAGCAAATATTTCTTCATTTCATCCACCCTTTCCTTGTGATCTACTATTAACTCTGTAACCTCATTCTGTAGAGGACCAACACTCACTTTTTATTTTCCTTTCTGAATACCTGTTGTAGTTCTTGCTGTCTATTTTCACATTTCTAACTAGCTTCCTCTCTTATTCACGTTTATTTCTCCTGATTAATCTTTTGGTCATTCTTTGTCATTCTTTATATCCTGACCAGTCATTTGACTTGCTCCCTCCCCTATGTATTATTCTAAACATTTTCTTTAAGTTTGATGGTTTCGTTATTTTCTTCAAGTAACCACAGATAGTGGGCCCCTCCCTTTGGAAATTTTCTTTATTGTTGGAATATACTTATTTTGAGTATTCTGAAGTATCCCCTTAAATATCATCACTGTGTTCCTATTGGCCCATCCCCAAGCCTACTATCCCAGTTCACTTCAACCAGCCTTCATGCCTCAGAGTTGCCCTAAGTTTAAAACATTAGTCTTAGACCCAACTTCCTCCCTTTAAAACTGGGTGTAAAATTGATTCATATTCCTGGTACTTTCCAAAACATGGAAGCTTCTTCAAAAGCATACTGGGAGCTCCTCATCCAGTCTACTACTGCCAATTTTCTTTCAGCAATAAGCAACATAGTAAGTGACTAAGTCCGTCGATCCTCCTTCACAAACCTTGCAAAAATCCTCCTCCACTATTGACTATGATCGAAAATTTCAATGTCCACCCCATCACCATTACACCGTACATGCCATTGATAATCAGAAACTAAAAAACTGAGCTTCTACAGCCCTCCGATGTAGAGAGTACCAGAGGTTCACAGGTCTCTGAGTAAAAATACTTCTCCTCACCCACATTCGAAATGCACTCCCTCATTTTTAAGTCATGCCCCATAGTTCTACTTTCATGCCGAAAGATCTTATCTGCATCCACCCTGTCTATTACTTTGGGTTTTGCAAGTTGCAACTATCCCTCATTCTTTGAGACCCTGAAGAATACAGGTCCAGTTTGCCCAGTCTCTCTTCCTAGGACAATCCTGACATCCCAGGAGCAGATTTGGCACTCCCTCAGTGGCAGTAATACCTTTCCTGAGATTAAGGAGATGAAAACTGTACACAGCACTCTGAGTGAGATGTAACCAAGTTCCTACACCACTGAAGCAAGACCTCACTACTCTTGTACTCCAGTTCCCTCTTGGTGTGGCAGTCTTAACCTGAGGTGATGTTTTTGTCCTGTTGTGCAGGTCTCGTCTTGGTGTGGAAGTCATGCCTTGCTTCGGAAGTGGTTTCTGATTCTTCAGAGTTTCAAAAAAACAGAAACAGGGGGAGGCCATTTGGCCCATTGTGCCTTCTCTGTCATTCATTAAGGTCATGGCTGATCTATCCATCTCCTCAGCTCCTCCCACCTGCATTATCCCCATAAACCTTCATTCCTCTACCATGTAAATTCCCATCCAGCTTTGTCTTGGATATGTCGAATGAAGCTGCCTCCCCAGCTTCCTTGAGCAGAGAATTCCATAGATTCACTTCTCTCTGGGAAAAACAGTTCCTCCTCATCTCTGTCCTAAATCTACTCCCGCTAATCTTGAGGCCACGTCCCCTAGTCCTAGTCTCACCCACCAGCAGAAACAACTTGCCTGCCTCTATCTTATCACTTTCTCCTAATCTATCTTATCTATCCCTTACATAATTTTATATGTTTCTGTAAAATCCCCTTTCATTTTTCGAGATTCTAGCAAGTAAAGTCCCAGACAGTTCAACCTCTCCTCATCGGGTACCCCCCTCATCTCCGGAATTAACCTGGTGAACCTCCTCTGCACCACCTCCGAACCCAGTATATCCTTCCCCAAGTAAGGAGACCAGAACTGAGCACAATACTCCAGGTGCGGCCTCTCCAACACCTTGTACCATCGCGGCAGAACCTTCCTGCTCTTAAATTCAATCTCTCCAGCAAGGGAAGCCAATATTCTGTTGGCCTTCCTGATTACTTGCTATATCTGCAAATCAGCATTTAGCGATTCATGTACGAGCACTCCTAAGTCGATCTATACAACAACATGCTGCAATCTTTCACCATTTGAATAATACTGTGACCCACTATTTTTACTTCCAAAGTGGATAATCTCACATTTGCCAACATTGTACTCCATCTGCCAGGCCGTTGCCCACTCAATTAAGCTATTGAAATCTCTTTCCTAACAGCCATGTGTGGAGGTCTAGTCAGTGATTGGTGGTCGGCATGGTGGCCTCATCTTGGACCAGCGTTCCAGACTCAGCCCAGCCCTGTGTGGAGCTTTCAGCCTAGTTTCCCAGTGTATCCCAAACCCAGGAGTCAATAATTGAACTGTGATGAACTTTTACACTTTTTGACTCTCATTTGAGACTTCTGTCATTCATTTAGGTGCCATGGTGTGGTGATTTATAAAACTTTTTACTTTTTTTGAAAATATACACATGACAATGAATTGCTATTCTATTCTATAAAGGCCAACATTTAATTAGCTTTCCCTCTACCCTCTCTCCATTTAAGAAATACACGTCTGTTCTTCCAACCAAAGTGGACAATCTCTGCGCAAGCATGACATATCACTAAGTGTATACAAATCCTGCTGAAAATATTTTAAGTCTTCCTCAAACACACATCTCAAGTTAGCTTTGTATCATCTGCGAAATTGGAAATAAAGTATTTGGTCCCCAACTCCAAATCTTTGATACATCTTGTGGACTGCTGGGTCACCCATACTATTCCTTGTGGTACCCCACTAGTTAGTGCCTGCCAATGTGACAATGACCCATTTATTCCTACTCTCTGTATTCTGTGTTTTTTTTAGCCAATTCTTAATCCAGTATATTACCTCCTATCCCATGTGGTTTAAGTTTGCTACAGACTTCCTGTGTGATCTTACCAAAAGCCTTCTGAAAATCCAAATCAACCCCATTCAATAACTTCCCTTCATCAATTTTGTTAGTAACATCCTCAAACTATTCCGACAACTTTGTCAAACACCGTTTTCCATTCACAAATCCATATTGACTATGCCCAATCAGATCATTTTTATTCAAGTATCCATTTGTCACAATGTTAGATTGAACATTTTCCCAACGACCAATCTAAGACTGATAGGTCTGTAATTCCCCATTTTCTCTCTTGCTACTTCCACAAATAACGGGGTGATATCTGCAAATTGGCAATCCATAGGGATCATTTCAGAATCTAAAGAGTTTTGGAATATCATCAGAACTGTTTCTACTACCTCTATAGCCAACTTCTTCAACACACTGGGATTAGATTAGATTCCCTACAATATGGGAGCAGGCCCTTCGGCCCAACAAGTCCACACTGACCCTCTGAAGAGTAAACCACCCAGGCCCATTCTCCAATCCCATGTTTACCCCTAACTAATGCACCTAACACTATGGGCAATTTAGCTTGGCCAATTTACCTGATCTGCATATCTTTGGATTGTGGGAGGAAACCAGAGCACCCGGAGGGAGAACATGCAAACTCCCCCCCACACAATCGCCTGAGGTGGGAATCAAACCCAAGTCCCTAGTGTCATGAGGTAATAGTGCTCACTGCTGAGCCACTGTGCCTCCCCTGACTGATGTGGACCATCAGTTCCTAGGGACCTATCATGCCCTTAACTCGCTTTAATTTCTCCAGTCCAACTTTCTGACTAACACTGAATTACTATAACTCTTCATTTTCTCTAGTCACCTGGATCTCTGATTCTGGGTGGTTTCTTATACCTTGAATCAGGTGATTGGTACTTGGCATTTAACTGTGTGGGCCTAGTGGACAGAAGGGTATCCTCCTTTATAGTAACACTTCTGTGATTACTCTTGTGTCAGTTTTCGCTCTCAGTTAAAGTCACCCCCATGATTATCGTTGTTCTTTTATCACTAGTACCCAATACTTCTTGATAAATGCTTTGTCCCACTTTGTGGTTACTGTCTGTAAACTAATCTGCTAGTGACTTCTTCCCCTTATTATTTATCATCTCCACTCATTAACTCCACCGATTCTACATCCTGATCTGCTGAACTAAGGTCAACTCTAACTATTGCATCAATGCTATTCTTGATAAACAGTGCTGTCCCTCCACATTTACGGATGTGAGCATAAGACGTATAATTAGTAAGTTTGCAGATGACACCAAAATTGGAGGTGTAGTGGACAGCAAAGGAGGGTACCTTAGATTACAACAGGATCTTGACCAGATGGGTCAATGGGCTAAGAAGTGGCAGATCGAGTTTAATTCAGATAAATGCGAGGTGCTGCATTTTGGGAAAGCAAATCTTAGCAGGACTTATACACTTAATGGTAAGGTCCTAGGGAGTGTTGCTGAACAAAGAGACCTTGGAGTACAGGTTCATAGCTCCTTGAAAGTGGAGTCGCAGGTAGATAGGATAATGAAGAAGGCGTTTGGTATGCTTTCCTTTATTGGTCAGAGTATTGAGTACAGGAGTTGGGAGGTCATGTTGCAGCTGCACAGGACATTGGTTAGGCCACTGTTGGAATATTGCGTGCAATTCTGGTCTCCTTCCTATCGGAAAGATGTTGTGAAAATTAAAAGGGTTCAGAAATGATTTACAAGGATGTTGCCAGGGTTGGAGGATTTGAGCTATAGGGAGAGGCTGAACAGGCTGGGGCTGTTTTCCCTGGAGCGTCGGAGGCTGAGGGGTGACCTTATAGAGGTTTATAAAATTATGAGGAGCATGAATAGGATAAATAGACAAAGTCTTTTCCCTGGGGTGGGGGAGTCCACAACTAGAGGGCATAGGTTTAGGGTGAGAGGGGCAAGATATAAAAGAGACCTAAGGGGCAATGTTTTCACGCAGAGGGTGGTACGTGTATGGAATGAGTTGCCTGAGGAAGTAGTGGAGGCTGGTACAATTGCAACATTTAAGAGGCATTTGGATGGTTATATGAATAGGAAGGGTTTGGAGGGATATGGGCCAGGTGCTGACAGGTGGGCCTAGATTGGGTTGGGATATCTGGTGGGAATGGATGGGTTGGACCGAAGGGTCTGTTTCCGTGCTGTACATCTCTCTGACTCTATGACTCTTCTTGAATGTACATGTTTCGGGGAAGGCAGTGGCTCAGTGGGATTATCGCTGGACTGTTAATCCAGACGACCCAGGAGATCTTCTGGAGCCACAGATTCAAATGGTAGAATTTGAATTCAATAGTTTTTAAAAATCTGAAATTATGGGTCTAATGTGAATGGGGGAGAAAAACCCATCTGGTTCACTAATGTCCTTCAGGGAAGGACATCTTTGTCTGGCCTACAGGTGACTCCAGGCATGAAACAATCTGGTTGGCTCTTAATTGCCCTCTGGTCAGTTAGGGATGGACAATAAATGCTGCCCTTCACAATTGTGAATGAATAAAAAATCCCCTCCAGATTCAATCCCGCAGCCACGTTTCTGAAAAGGCTATCAGATCATACTTTTATTTCAATGAGTGCTATTCATTCATTTAATTTCTTCTGAATGCTGTGCACATTCAGATATAGCGTTCTTAGTTTGATCTGTTTGATATCTCTGTGGCGTCCAGTTTTGATATTTATGAATTTCTCTCTGCCTTTTCCTGCTATAGTCTGACCCTCAGCTTGCACAATAATATTTTTCTCTCATAACTTGTCTCTTTGATATTTTACATCTTTCTACATCTGATGCCTCGGGCAACTGTCTGTGTGGTGTTTTTACTTTCTCCTCATGTCTGCGTGGGTTTCCTTTGGGTGCTCCGGTTTCCTCCCACAATCCAAACATGTTCAGATTAGGTGAATTGGCCATGCTAAATTGCCCATAATGTTCAGGGGTGTGCAGGCTAGATGCATTAGTCAGGGGAAATGTAGAGTCATAGGGTGGGATACTCTTCCGAGGGTCAGTGTGAACCTATTGGGCCAAATGACCTGTTTCCACACTGCAGGGATTCTTTGACAATGTCCTGTCTGCACTATTTAGTTTAACACCGTCACCGGATTCCTAGAATTGCCATGCACAAGATCACTGGGCTCAACAAAATTCAGGTGTACACCATCTCTGTGGTACAGCACCTACGTTGATACTGGTGCCCAGGGCAATGAACCAGAACCCACTTTTCTCAGCCACATAATTATCTCTCTAATTTTGTGGACCCTATGCTGATTTGGACATGTTTCAAGTGACCATCCAGAGATTATCAATGTTGATGTTCTCTCTAATAATTCAGGGAATAGTTCATCACACTGTCTGGGTAGAAACTCTTTCCTAGTTCGGCCGATGTGGTCCATGACATGGGTCTTCCAGGTCCATTAGAGAGTACCTTTCTCGCCCTGGGCAAATATTCTGAACTCTGGCTTGTAGACTCTCACTCACTGCTACAGAGAATGTGTAGATCCCCCTCACTATACCATCACCTGCTGCTACTACACTCCTTGTTACTTCCCCAACTTGAACGGCTTCTTGTACCATGGCAAGTAACTTTCGCACCATGCAGATACCATGCAATAGCTATCACTAACAAAAAAGAATCTAACCACCAGCCCTTTGAAGCAGGGTAGGGTGAGGTTGGAAATGGAGAGGAATAGGGTAAGGGAATGGGTCTAGGTGGGATGCTCTTCGGAGGGTTGGTATGGACTCATTGGGCCAAATGGCCTTTTTCCACACTGTAGGTATTCTATGAAGAGCATGTCAGAGTATTGCAACAAGTAACTCACATCCTGACTCCCCAAAGTCATCTACAAAGCACGATCAGGAGTGTGAGGGAATACTCCCCACCTGCCTGGATGGGGGAAGGCCCAACAACACTCAAGAAGCTTGACACCATCTGGGACAAAAGCAACCCTCTTCATTGGCACCACATCCACAAGCATCCACTCCCTCCATCACCAATCCTCAGTAGCAGTCATGTATGCTATCTACAAGATGCACTGTAGGAATTCGCCAAAGCTCTTCAGACAGCACCTTCCAAACCCACAACCACTTAGAGTCAGAGAGTCATGGAGTCCTACAGCATGGAAACAGGCTCTTTGACCCAAACTGGTCCATGCTGACCAAAATGTCCATCCACACGAACCTCATTTCCCCCCACTTGGCCCATATCCTTCTAAACCTTTCCTATCTATTTATTTGTCCAAATGCCTTGCAAATGTTGTTAATGTACCCGCCTCAAACACTTCTGCTGGCAGCTTATTCCATATGCATACCATCCAATCTAGAAGGACAAGGGCAGCAGATACATGGGAACACCACCAATTGCAAGTTCCCCTCCAAGCCCCTTACCATCCTGACTCGGTAATATATCGTCGTTCCTGCAGAGTCACTGGATCAGAATCCTGGAACTCCAACTGTGGATACTGGGCAACTGTGGGGTATCTCCAGAACTTGAACTGCAGCTGTTCAAGAAGACAGCTCACAGAGCGATTAGGGATTGGTAATAAATGCTGATCCAGTCAACATCCTCCAATGCATTAGCCTGTGTATTTAAAATGTAGAGGTTGTGTGTATGTCTGTATGTGTGCCTGTTCATGGGTGAGATTGTGTGTGTATGTGTGCGTATATATGAATGTGGGTATGTGTGATTGTGTATGTGTATGTGTTTGTCTCGCTGTGCATGTGTGTGATTGTGTGTGTGAGAGAGAGAGAGAGAGTCTGTCAGTGTGTCTGTCAGTGTTTTTGTGCGTCTATCAGAGTATCTGTGTGTGGGTATGTGTCTATCAGTGTGTCTGTCAGTGTATGTGTGTGAGAGAGTGTGTATGTGTATTTTTGTGTATATATCAGAGTATCTGTGTTTATGTATATCTGTGTGTGTGTGTGTGTGTGTGTATGTATCTGTGTGAGAGTGTGTGTGTGGGTGTGTGTGTATCTGTGAGTGAGAATGTGTGTCTATTAGAGTATCTGTGTGCGTGTATCTGTGATTGTAGTTGTGTGTGTGTGTGAGTGTGTGTGTGTGTGAGTGTGTGTGTATCTGTAAGAGTGTGTGTGTCCATTAGAGTATCTGTGTGCGTGTATCTGTGATTGTAGTTGTGTGTATCTGTGAGTGTAGGTGTGTGTGTGTGTGTGTGTGTGTGTATCTGTGAGTGTAGGTGTGTGTGTGTGTATCTATCAGAGAATCTGTGTGTGTTTATCTGTGTGCAACTGTATGTATATACCTATTAGTGTGTCTGTGTGTGTGATCACAGTCTGTGTGTGTGTGAGAGTCAGTGTGTGTGTGGCCACAGTCAGTGTGTGTGTGAGAGTCAGTGTGTGTGTGTGGTCACAGTCTGTGTGTGTGTGAGAGAGTCAGTGTGTGTGTGAGTCAGTGTGTGTGTGATCACAGTCAGTGTGTGTGTGAGAGTCAGTGTGTGTGATCACAGTCAGTGTGTGTGTGAGAGTCAGTGTGTGTGTGACCATAGTCAGTGTGTGATCACAGTCAGTGTGTGTGATCACAGTCAGTGTGTGTGTGAGAGTCAGTGTGTGTGTGGCCACAGTCAGTGTGTGTGTGAGAGTCAGTGTGTGTGTGTGATCACAGTCTGTGTGTGTGTGAGAGAGTCAGTGTGTGTGTGAGTCAGTGTGTGTGTGATCACAGTCAGTGTGTGTGTGAGAGTCAGTGTGTGTGTGTGATCACAGTCAGTGTGTGCGTGAGAGTCAGTGTGTGTGATCACAGTCAGTGTGTGTGTGAGAGTCAGTGTGTGTGTGACCATAGTCAGTGTGTGATCACAGTCAGTGTGTGTGATCACAGTCAGTGTGTGTGTGACCATAGTCAGTGTGTGATCACAGTCAGTGTATGTGTGATCACAGTCAGTGTGTGTGTGTGATCACAGTCAGTGTGTGTGTGACCACAGTCAGTGTGTGTGTGACCATAGTCAGTGTGTGATCACAGTCAGTGTGTGTGTGATCACAGTCAGTGTGTGTGTGATCACAGTCAGTGTATGTGTGATCACAGTCAGTGTGTGTGTGACCATAGTCAGTGTGTGTGTGATCACAGTCAGTGTGTGTGTGACCACAGTCAGTGTGTGTGTGACCATAGTCAGTGTGTGATCACAGTCAGTGTGTGTGTGATCACAGTCAGTGTATGTGTGATCACAGTCAGTGTGTGTGTGATCACAGTCAGTGTATGTGTGATCACAGTCAGTGTGTGTGTGATCACAGTCAGTGTGTGTGTGATCACAGTCAGTGTATGTGTGATCACAGTCAGTGTGTGTGTGATCACAGTCAGTGTGTGTGTGAGAGTCGGTGTGTGTGTGATCACAGTCAGTGTGTGTGAGAGAGTCAGTGTGTGTGTGATCACAGTCTGTGTGTAGGGAGGTGCATTGTGTGTTTGTTGGGCAGGACAGAGGTTCAAGGGGAAGGAGATTGACGGAGCATTGCGCCTGGCTCACTGGAGTTAACTCAGGAGATCTCCCACTCACAGCTTCCAACCTCATAGCCCGGGAACCCCGCACTGCCCGGTTCTACCTCCTTCCCAAGATCCACAAGCCTGACCACCCTGGCCGACCCATTGTCTCAGCATGCTCCTGCCCCACTGAACTCATCTCTACCTACCTTGACACTGTCCTATCCCCCCTAGTCCAGGAACTCCCCACATACGTTCGAGACACCACCCACGCCCTCCACCTCCTCCAAGACTTCCGTTTCCCTGGCCCCCAACGCCTCATCTTCACCATGGATATCCAATCCCTCTACACCTCCATCCACCATGACCAGGGCCAAAAGCTCTCCGTTTTTTCCTCTCCAGACATCCCCAACAGTACCCTTCAACCGACACTCTCATTCGTTTGGCCGAACTGGTCCTCATCCTTAACAATTTCTCCTTTGAATCCTCCCACTTCCTCCAGACCAAAGGCGTAGCCATGGGCACACGTATGGGCCCCAGCTATGCCTGTCTCTTTGTTGGCTATGTAGAACAGTTGATCTTCCGTAATGACACCGGCACCACTCCCCACCTCTTCCTCCGCTACATTGATGACTGCATTGGTGCCACCTCGTGCTCCCGCGAGGAGGTTGAGTTATTCATCAACTTCACCAACACATTCCACCCTGACCTTAAATTTACCTGGACCATCTCTGACACCTCCCTCCCCTTCCTGGACCTCTCCATCTCCATTAATGACGACCGACTTGACACCGACATTTTTTACAAACCCACCGACTCCCACAGCTACCTGGATTACACCTCTTCCCACCATACCTCCTGCAAAAATGCCATCCCACATTCCCAATTTCTCCGCCTCCGCCGTATCTGCTCCCAGGAGGACCAGTTCCACCACAGAGCACACCAGATGGCCTCCTTCTTTAGAGACCGCAATTTCCCTTCCCACGTGGTTAAAGATGCTCTCCAATGCATCTCGTCCACATCCCGCACCTCTGCCCTCAGACCCCACCCCTCCAACCGTAACAAGGACAGAACACCCCTGGTGCTCACCTTCCACCCTAGAAACCTTCGCATAAACCAAATCATCCGCCGACATTTCTGCCACCTCCAAACAGACCCCACTACCAGGGATATATTTCCCTCCCCATCCCTTTCCGCATTCCGCAAAGACCGTTCCCTCCGTGACTACCTGGTCAGGTCCACGCCCCCAAACAACCCACCCTCCCATCCTGGCACCTTCCCCTGCCACCGCAGGAACTGTAAAACCTGTGCCCACACCTCCTCCCTCACCTCTATCCAAGGCCCTAAAGGAGCCTTCCACATCCATCAAAGTTTTACCTGCACATCCACGAATATCATCTATTGTATCCGTTGCTCCTGATGCGGTCTCCTCTACATTGGGGAGACTGGGCGCCTCCTAGCAGAGCGCTTTAGGGAACATCTCCGGGACACCCGCACCAATCAACCAAACCGCCCTGTGGCCCAACATTTCAACTCCCCTTCCCACTCTGCCGAGGACATGGAGGTCCTGGGCCTCCTTCACCGCCGCTCCCTCACCACTAGACACCTGGAGGAAGAACGCCTCATCTTCCGCCTCGGAACACTTCCACCCCAGGGCATCAATGTGGACTTCAACAGTTTCCTCATTTCCCCTTCCCCCACCTCACCCTAGTTCTAAACTTCCAGCTCAGTAACTGTCCCCATAACTTGTCCGGACTTGTCCTACCTGCCTATCTCCTTTTCCACCTATCCACTCCACCCTCTCCTCCTTGACCTATCACCTTCATCCCCTCCCCCACTCACCCATTGTACTCTATGCTACTCTCTCCCCACCCCCACCCTCCTCTAGCTTATCTCTCCACGCTCCAGGCTCACTGCCTTTATTCCTGATGAAGGGCTTTTGCCCAAAACATCGATTTTACTGCTCCTCGGATGCTGCCTGAACTGCTGTGCTTTTCCAGCACCACTAATCCAGAATCTGGTTTCCAGCATCTGCAGTCATTGTTTTTACCTCACTGGAGTTAAGGGCCCTTTGATGGAGGCATTGGGTGCTGCCATTAGCCCTCTCCTGATAAACTCACTGCTTCTCCCACACCCTCCGATGGTTCTGTTGTGAAGCTGGTGAAACACTGGGCCTGTGAGCAGCTCAGACACTGACTGACCACAGTCACGGAACACAGCAGAGGCTGAAGCCAGAAGTTTGATTAGAAATATCATGTATCCCAGGCTGGGAGTCTCCAGTCAGTGGTGTGAGGCAGTTATTAATGGGACAACCAGTCTCACAGCTCTAAGATAAACACACTTCAGCACTCTGTTTGACGCATCATGCTTCACAATGGAACCATTGACAGGTTGACCCGCAACCAAAACAAACGCAGAAACTCTGGCAATCTGAGAAACGGTTGAACAGGGAGCCATTCCCTCAGGAATAAAAAGACTGAAGAGGTTGGAGAAATAGGAGCAGTGATGAGTGAACAGGAACACACAGGCAGGATTGTTTCATGCTGTGGATGATGACTAATATTCGAATGTTGCGGCTTGCAGTATAGGCCCACACATGTGGCGAATTTCACCGAACGAGTCAAGATTTACTGCGCGAGAGAGAAAGGAAGTTTGCGCGTCTGTGGGGAAGTGCACCATGTTGCAATGTGTTGCTCCTTCGCTTGTCAGCAATGGATATTGTGCCTCTCCTTAGCGCCTGGGTTCGGCAAAGAGCTGACTGCCCTCTGCATCAAGGCAGTACCAGGCCACTACCTTCTGGGGCCTGTGGCACCCTGCATTGAGCAGTGCCTCCCTCCACATTCATGTCCTTAGGCTCTCAGACAGCATTGTGCTGAGGGTCCTGAGCTCACCAGGGAGTAGCTTCCCGACCGTACATTGAAAATCCAGTCTCAGCAGCATCATACAAAAGCAGTGCAAAGAAGCTGCTTGGAGGGCTGGAAGAGAGATCGCGTGAGAAATAAGGTAGAATTAAATGGGTTCAAAGAACAGGGGCCTCAGTTCCGCTTGGCACGGATGCACCAACTGTCCTTTCGAAGTAGCCATGTGGGAGTATGATGCCGCGGAGATAGCTGGGAATCGGATCAAACAAAGGGCAGCTTTGACTGCTTAATACTACAGGGTACAAGTTGTTCAAGAAGGACGGATCGGAGATAATAGGAAGAGGTGGCAGTTTTCATTCAGGGGAACAGTGCAGCGCTAGGAACAGCAAAGATCCCTGACAGAGGAGAGACACAATCAAATCGGTGCAAATGAAGAGACAGTGGAAAAGTAGATATACCTCACGGTGGATGTTGAAGCCCACCAAGTAATGGGAGGGTGACAGACGGTTAGATTTGTAAACGAAAATGGTGCAGAGAGGCATGTTCTACTGGTAATAGGGGACCGTAACTACCCAAACGGTTTTTTCATGATTTGGTTAAGGTCAAAGGTTACGAGCCAGCCTTTGGGGTCTCCTGGCAGTTCGAGGTATAAGGCTAATGGTGAGAATGATGGGAATTGAGGACTTGCGCAGACAAAGCCTTGTGAAAATGTTCTTTCGTCCTTGTCTGTGTAGGTGTTAGAAGTTAGGGCTTTGGAAGGTGCTGTCAAAAGGGGTTTGATAACTCATTGCGTCTTTGATAAGACCATAAGACATAGGAGCAGAGACCAGGCCATTCAGGCCATCAAGCCGGATGCGTTTCTCAACCCCATTCTCCTGCTTTCTCCCTGTAACCCTTGATCCCTTTGAAATTCAAGAACCTATCTATCTCAGTCTTAAATATACTCAATGACCCAGCCCCCACAGCGTTGTGGCAGTGAATTCCATAGATTCCCCACTCTGTGCCTGAAGAAGTTTCTCCTTATCTCCATTCAACAAGGCCTTCCCTTTACTCTAAGGCTGTGCCCTTGGGTCGTAGTCTCTCCCACCGATGGAAACACCTTCTCAACATCCATTCTGTCCAGAGCATGCAGTATTCTGTAAGTGTCAATTAGATCCTCCCTCATATCGACACCAGGCGCTGTAGGTTGGGTGGAGACACTGAATGCTCAGTGTAGGTGGATGGGAAGCTAATCAAGTGGACGGCTTTGGTTTGGGTTAATTGAAGAATCTTGAGTGTTGCTGGAGATGCAACTCATTGAGTCAAGTGGAGATTATTTCAATAGGTCCCTTGTAGATAGTGAATAGAATGACCAGAGCCCTGATTGCACGAAGGAGAGGGAGGGGGAGGAATTTCTGAAGTATGCGTTGAGGAGAATTTTCATGATCGGTATGTTTATTTTCCAAGTCAGATGAGACATCGCTGGATATCGTTTCTGGGAAATGAAGTGAGTTGAGTTACGAATGTCACAACGGGGGAGTCCTTTGGGACATTCCTGATGCTCGAAAGGTTGACTCTCCTGCTCCTCGGATGCTGCCTGACCAGCTGGGACTTTTCCAGCGTCAGACTATTGGACCCTGATCTCCAGCACCTGCAGTCCTCACTTTCTCCTAGTCCTTTGGGAATGGCCAGCACGTTATTGTAAGGCTGGAGCTGGATAATATGCAATCTAGAACTTAAAGAAAGTAAAATTGGAGGAGGGCTAATGCCATAAAATTGAGGAAAGATATTGGTCACATTGGAGGTAAAGTCTCGAGTCTCTGGAGCAACAGGCAACCTTTAGATGGAAGCAGTTTAGGTGGAGTCTCGTTGAATCTCTACAAAGGGATAAAGAGATCATTTAAGGTCAGAGGTGGTCTGAGTACTGAAGGGGTGAAACTGGGTCAGAACCAGAGTGCAGAATGTTCAGTAGAAAAGTGAAAATAGAAATAAAACAATGAAAGATTTATGTTAATAACGTGGGGGTGCAGGCATAATTTTGCAATTTGCAGATGATCTGAAAGTTGGAAATTCAATAAACATATTGAGGAAAATAAGTTCCAGAGGCTATAGACAGGCTGGTGGTAGAGGTAGGTGCCATGCCAATGAAATTTAGTGCGGAGAAATGTGAGGCATTACTGGTTGGTGGGAAGCATGAAGACAGACAATGCAAGATAACGGGTATCATGTTAAAGGGAGAAGGGTAAGATCAGAGAGACCTGGGGCGATGTGGATGCAAAACTTTGCAGGTGGCCAGTTAGCAAGGCAGCTCATGTCAGATGTGTGCTCCTGGGCTGGATAATTCGGGCAGAGAGGACGTTAGCCAATGCTCATAAAAATCCCGGTCAACCCCAGCTGCAGTACTGTGTCCAATTGCAAAATGGGGCATTCCATTTTCGAGCTGAAAATGTGTTGCTGGAAAAACGCAGCAGGTCAGGCAGCATCCAAGGAGCAGGAGAATCGACGTTTCGGGCATGAGCCCTTCTTCAGGTCCTGCTGCCTGACCTGCTGCGCTTTTCCAGCAACACATTTTCAGCTCTGATCTCCAGCATCCGCAGTCCTCACTTTTTCCCATTCCATTTTCGGCCAATCAGACCATTCCCACCAGCGACCTCCTTTCCCCACATTCCTCATCTCCACCGATCCTGATTCTCCATCCCCATTTCCTGAATCAAAGACATCACTAATTATTGAACTGATGCCACCCTTCATAAACAGTGCTGCCCCTTCACCTTTTATCTAGATCTCTGTTCTTCTTGAATGTGGCACAAACCCTTCGATATCCAGGACCCAGTCCTTTTCGTCCTGCAGCTATGTCTCTGTTTTGGCTGTCAGATCATATTTATCCAGTGTGCCCCGTCAATTCATTCATTTCATTTGGAATGCTGCAAACATTCAGATACAGAACCTTCTGTTCAGTTTGTAAAATCCAGTCGAAATGGCGTATTCTCAGTTTTGTTCTCTCTGTCCCTTCCTGCCTTCTCTGACCATTATTTCCCAATTTCTTATCATGCTGGGCTGCATTTGGAATTGACAGCTGGATCAGGTAAATTTACCACACCTCGATCCCACACCAATGTTGTTTGGTTAAGAGTACCTCGGCTGCTTCAGTTATATAGACTGCCGCAATGGCAGGGGTAGAGGTACTGGTGTCAGTGCCCAACCTGTAACACACTGGTCTCCAGTACTGGTGTCAGTGCCCATGACCTGTAGGAAACTGGTCCCCAGTACTGGTGTCAGTGCCCATGACCTGAAACACACTGGTCTCCAGTACTGGTGTCAGTGCCCATGACCTGTAACAAACCGGTCTCCAGTACTGGTGACAGTGCCCATGACCTGTTACACACTGGTCACCAGTGCTGGGGTCAGTGCCCATGACCTGTAGGACACTGGTCCCCAGTACTGGTGTCAGTGCCCATGACCTGTAGGACACTGGTCCCCAGTACTGGTGTCAGTGCCCATGACCTGTAGGACATCGGTCCCCAGTACTGGTGTCAGTGTCCATGACCTGAAACACACTGCTTCCAAGTACTGGTGTCAGTGCCCATGACCTGAAACACATTGGTCTCCAGTACTGGTGTCAGTGCCCATGACCTGAAACACACTGGTCCCCATTTCTGGTGTCATTGTCCATGACCTGAAACACACTGATCCCCAGTACTGGTGTCAGTGCCCATGACCTGAAACACCCTGGTCCCCATTACTGGTGTCAGTGCCCATGACCTGTAACAAACCGGTCTCCGGTACTGGTGTCAGTGCCCATGACCTGAAACACACTGGTCACCAGTACTGGGCTCAGTGCCCATGACCTGAAACACACTGGTCCACAGTACTGGTGTCAGTGCCCATGACCTGTAAAACACTGGTCCCCATTACTGGTGTCAGTGTCCATGACCTGAAAAACACTGGTCACCAGTGCTGGTGTCAATGTCCATGACCTTAAACACTCTGGTCACCAGTACTGGTGTCAGTGTCCATGACCTGAAACACCCTGGTCACCAGTACTGGTGTCATTGTCCATGACCTGAAACACACTGATCCCCAGTACTGGTGTCAGTGCCTATGACCTGTAAAACACTGGTCCCCATTACTGGTGTCAGTGTCCATGACCTGAAACACCCTGGTCACCAGTACTGGTGTCAGTGTCCATGACCTGAAACACCCTGGTCACCAGTACTGGTGTCATTGTCCATGACCTGAAACACACTGATCCCCAGTACTGGTGTCAGTGCCTATCACCTGCAAAACACTGGTCCCCATTACTGGTGTCAGTGTCCATGACCTGAAAAACACTGGTCACCAGTGCTGGTGTCAATGTCCATGACCTTAAACACTCTGGTCACCAGTACTGGTGTCAGTGTCCATGACCTTAAACACACTGGTCCACAGTACTGGTATCAGTGTCCATAACTTGCAAAACACTGGTCCCTAGTACTGATGTCAGTGCCAATAACCTGTAACACACCGGTCCCCAGTATTGGTGCCAGTCTCCATGACCTGTAACACACTGGTCCCCAGTACTAGTGTCAGTGCCAATGAGGTGTAAGACAGTGGTCCCCAGTACTGGTGTCAGTGTACATGACCTGTAACACACTTGTCCCCAGTACTGGTGTCATTGTCCATGACCTGAAACACACTGGTCCCCAGTACTGATGTCAGTACCAATAACCTGAAACACTACTCGCCAGTACTGGTTCCAGTGCCCATGACCTGTAACACACTGGTCCCCAGTTCTCGTGTCAGTGCCCATGACCTGTAACACACAGGTCCCCATTTCTGGTGTCAGTGTCCATGACCTAAAACTCACTGGTCCTCAGTACTGGAGTCAGTGTCCATGACCTGTAACACACAGGTCCCCATTACAGGGGTCAGTGTCCATGACCTGTAACATACTGGTCCCCAGTACTAGTGTCAGTGCCAATGAGGTGTAAGACAGTGGTCCCCATTACTAGTGTCAGTGTACATGACCTGTAACACACTGGTCCCCAGTACTGGTGTCAGTGTCCATGACCTGAAACACACTGGTCCATAGTACTGGTGTCAGTGCCCATGACCTGTAACACACTGGTCCCCAGTACTGGTGTCAGTGTCTATGACCTGAAACACACTGGTCCCCAGTACTGGTGTTAGTGCCCATGACCTGTAACACACTGGTCCCCATTACTGGTGTCAGGGTTCATGACCTGAAACACACTGGTCACCAGTTTTGGTGTCAGTGTCCATGACCTGAAACACACTGGTCCATAGTACTGGTGTCAGTGTCCATGACCTGAAACACACTGGTTTCCAGTACTGGTGTTAGTGCCCATGACCTGTAACACACTGGTCCCCAGTACTGGTTTAAGATCCCATGACCTGAAACACACTGGTCCCCATTTCTGGTGTCATTGTCCATGACCTGAAACACACTGGTCCCCAGTACTGGTGTCAGTGCCCATGACCTGTAAAACACTGGTCCCCAGTTCTCGTGTCAATGACCATGATCTGAAACACAATGGTCCCCAGTACTGGTGTCAGTGTCTGTGACCTGAAACACACTGGTCCCCCTTTCTGGTGTCAGTGCCCATGACCTGAAACACACTGCTCCCCATTACTGGTGTCAGTGCCCATGACCTGTAAAACACTGGTCCCCAGTTCTCGTGTCAATGACCATGATCTGAAACACAATGGTCCCCAGTACTGGTGCCAGTGTCTGTGACCTGAAACACACTGGTCCCCCTTTCTGGTGTCAGTGCCCATGACCTGAAACACACTGCTCCCCAGTACTGGAGTCAGTGTCCATGACCTGAAACAGACTGGTCACCAGTTCTGGTTTCAGTATCCCATGACCTGAAACACACTGGTCCCCGGTTCTGGTGTCAGTGTCCATGACCTGTAACACACTGGTCCCCAGTACTAGTGTCAGTGCCAATGAGGTGTAAGACAGTGGTCCCCAGTACTGGTGTCAGTGTACATGACCTGTAACACACTTGTCCCCAGTACTGGTGTCATTGTCCATGACCTGAAACACAGTGGTCCCCAGTACGGATGTCAGTACCAATAACCTGAAACACTGCTCGCCAGTACTGGTTCCAGTGCCCATGACCTGTAACACACTGGTCCCCATTTCTGGTGTCAGTGCCCATGACCTAAAACTCACTGGTCCTCAGTACTGGAGTCAGTGTCCATGACCTGTAACACACAGGTCCCCATTACAAGGGTCAGTGTCCATGACCTGTAACATACTGGTCCCCAGTACTGGTGTCAGTGTCCATGACTTTAAACACACTGGTCCCCAGTACTGGTGTCAGTGTCCATGACCTGAAACACACTGGTCCCCAGTACTGGTGTCAGTGCCCATGACCTGAAACAAACTGGTGCCCAGTACTGGTGTCAGTGTCCATGACTTTAAACACACTGGTCCCCAGTACTGGTGTCAGTGTCCATGACTTTAAACACACTGGTCCCCAGTACTGGTGTCAGTGTCCATGACCTGAAACACACTGGTCCCCAGTACTGATGTCAGTACCAATAACCTGAAACACTACTCGCCAGTACTGGTTCCAGTGCCCATGACCTGTAACACACTGGTCCCCAGTTCTCGTGTCAGTGCCCATGACCTGTAACACACTGGTCCCCATTTCTGGTGTCAGTGCCCATGACCTAAAACTCACTGGTCCTCAGTACTGGAGTCAGTGTCCATGACCTGTAACACACAGGTCCCCATTACAAGGGTCAGTGTCCATGACCTGTAACATACTGGTCCCCAGTACTAGTGTCAGTGCCAATGAGGTGTAAGACAGTGGTCCCCATTACTAGTGTCAGTGTACATGACCTGTAACACACTGGTCCCCAGTACTGGTTTAAGATCCCATGACCTGAAACATACTGGTCCCCATTTCTGGTGTCATTGTCCATGACCTGAAACACACTGGTCCCCAGTACTGGTGTCAGTGCCCATGACCTGTAACACACTGGTCCCCAGTTCTCGTGTCAATGACCATGATCTGAAACACAATGGTCAACAGTACTGGTGTCAGTGTCCGTGACCTGAAACACACTGGTCCCCCTTTCTGGTGTCAGTGCCCATGACCTGAAACACACTGCTCCCCAGTACTGGTGTTAGTGCCCATGACCTGTAACACACTGGTCCACATTACTGGTGTCAGTGTCCATGACCTGAAACACACTGGTCCCCATTAATGGTGTCAGTGTCCATGACCTCAACCACACTGGTCACCAGTACTGGTGTTAGTGCCCATGACCTGTAACACACTGGTCCCCAGTACTGGTTTAAGATCCCATGACCTGAAACACACTGGTCCCCAGTACTGGTGTCAGTGTCCGTGACCTGAAACACACTGGTCCCCAGTACTGGAGTCAGTGTCCATGACCTGAAACAGACTGGTCACCAGTACTGGTTTCAGTATCCCATGACCTGAAACACACTGGTCCCCAGTTCTGGTTTCAGTATCCCATGACCTGAAACACACTGGTCCCCGGTTCTGGTGTCAGTGTCCATGACCTGTAACACACTGGTCCCCAGTACTAGTGTCAGTTTCCAATGAGGTGTAAGACAGTGGTCCCCAGTACTGGTGTCAGTGTACATGACCTGTAACACACTTGTCCCCAGTACTGGTGTCAGTGCCCATGACCTGAAGCACACTGGTTCCCAGTACTGGTGTCAGTGTACATGACCTGAAACACACTGGTTCCCATACTGGTGTCAGTGCCCATGACCTGAAGCACACTGGTTCCCAGTACTGGTGTCAGTGTCCATGACCTGAAACGCACTGGTCCCCAGTACTGGTGTCAGTGCACATGACCTGAAACACACTGGTCCCCAGTACCCGTGTTAGTGCCTATGACCTGAAACACACTGGTGCCCAGTACTGGTGTCAGTGCCCTAGACCGGAAACTCACTGGTTCCCAGTACTTGGGCCAGAGCCCATGAGATGTAAGACACTGGTCCCCAATACTGGTGTCAGTGTACATGACCTGAAACACACTGGTCTCCAGTTCTGGTGTCAGTGATCATGAAATGTGACACATAGTCCCTAGTACTGGTGTCGGTGCCAATGACCTATAACAAACTGGCCCACAGTACTGGTGTAGGTACCCATGACCTGAACCACACTGGTCTCCAGTACTGGTGTCAGTGTCCATGACCTGAAACACACTGGTCCCCAGTACTGGTGTCAGTGTCCATGACCTGAAACACACTGGTCCCCAGTACTGGTGTCAGTGTCCATGACTTTAAACACACTGGTCCCCAGTACTGGTGTCAGTGTCCATGACCTGAACCACATTGGTCCCCAGTACTGGTGTCAGTGTCCATGACCTGAAAAACACTGGTCCCCAGTACTGGTGTCAGTGCCCATGACCTGAAACACACTGGTCCCCAGTTCTGGTGTCAGTGCCCATGACCTGAAGCACACTGCTCCCCAGTTCTGGTGTCAGTGCCCATGACCTGAAACACACTGGTCACCAGTACTGGTGTCAGTGCCCATGACTTGAAATACACTGGTCCCCAGTTCTGGTGTCAGTGCACATGACCTGAAATACACTGGTCCCCAGTACTGGTGTCAGTGCCCATGAACTGAAACACACTGGTCCATAGTACTGGTGTCACTGCCCTTGACCTGAAACACCCTGGTCCCCAGTTCTGGTGTCAGTGCCCATGACCTGTAACACACTGGTCCCCAGTTCTGGTGTCAGTGTCCATGACCTGAAACACACTGGTCCCTAGTATTGGTGTCAGTGTCCATGACCTGAAACACCCTCGTCCCCAGTACTGGTGTCAGTGCCCATGACCTGAAACACACTGGTCCCCATTACTGGTGTCAGTGTCCATGACCTGAACCACACTGGTTTCCAGTACTGGTGTCAGTGTCTATGAACTGTAACACACTTGTCCCTAGTACTGGTGTCAGTGCCCATGACTTGAAAAATACTGGCCCCCAATTCTGGTGTCAGTGTCCATGACCTGAAAAACACTGGTCCCCATTACTGGTGTCAGTGTCCATGACCTGAAGCACATTGGTCCCCAGTTGTGGTGTCAGTGTCCATGACCTGAAACACACTGGTCCCCAGTACTGGTGTCAGTGCCTATGACCTGTAACACACTGGTCCCCATTACTGGTGTCAGTGTCCATGACCTGAAACACACTGGTCCCCAGTACTAGTGTCAGTTTCCAATGAGGTGTAAGACAGTGGTCCCCAGTACTGGTGTCAGTGTACATGACCTGTAACACACTTGTCCCCAGTACTGGTGTCAGTGCCCATGACCTGAAGCACACTGGTTCCCAGTACTGGTGTCAGTGTCCATGACCTGAAACGCACTGGTCCCCAGTACTGGTGTCAGTGCACATGACCTGAAACACACTGGTCCCCAGTACCCGTGTTAGTGCCTATGACCTGAAACACACTGGTGCCCAGTACTGGTGTCAGTGCCCTAGGCCGGAAACTCACTGGTTCCCAGTACTTGGGCCAGAGCCCATGAGATGTAAGACACTGGTCCCCAATACTGGTGTCAGTGTACATGACCTGAAACACACTGGTCTCCAGTTCTGGTGTCAGTGATCATGAGCTGTGACACATAGTCCCTAGTACTGGTGTCGGTGCCAATGACCTATAACAAACTGGCCCCCAGTACTGGTGTAGGTACCCATGACCTGAACCACACTGGTCTCCAGTACTGGTGTCAGTTCCCATGACCTGAAACCAACAGGTCCACAGTACCCGTGTCAGTGCCCATGACCTGAAACACACTGGTGCCCAGTACTGGTGTCAGTGTCCATGAACTGTAACACACTTGTCCCTAGTACTGGTGTCAGTGCCCATGACTTGAAAAATACTGGCCACCAGTTCTGGTGTCAGTGTCCATGACTTGAAAAACACTGGTCCCCAGTACTGGTGCCAGTGCCCATGACCTGAAACAAACTGGTCCCCAGTACTGGTGTCAGTGCACATGACCTGAAACACACTGGTCCCCAGTACCCGTGTTAGTGCCTATGACCTGAAACACACTGGTGCCCAGTACTGGTGTCAGTGCCCTAGACCGGAAACTCACTGGTTCCCAGTACTTGGGCCAGAGCCCATGAGATGTAAGACACTGGTCCCCAATACTGGTGTCAGTGTACATGACCTGAAACACACTGGTCTCCAGTTCTGGTGTCAGTGATCATGAAATGTGACACATAGTCCCTAGTACTGGTGTCGGTGCCAATGACCTATAACAAACTGGCCCACAGTACTGGTGTAGGTACCCATGACCTGAACCACACTGGTCTCCAGTACTGGTGTCAGTGTCCATGACCTGAAACACACTGGTCCCCAGTACTGGTGTCAGTGTCCATGACCTGAAACACACTGGTCCCCAGTACTGGTGTCAGTGTCCATGACTTTAAACACACTGGTCCCCAGTACTGGTGTCAGTGTCCATGACCTGAACCACATTGGTCCCCAGTACTGGTGTCAGTGTCCATGACCTGAAAAACACTGGTCCCCAGTACTGGTGTCAGTGCCCATGACCTGAAACACACTGGTCCCCAGTTCTGGTGTCAGTGCCCATGACCTGAAGCACACTGCTCCCCAGTTCTGGTGTCAGTGCCCATGACCTGAAACACACTGGTCACCAGTACTGGTGTCAGTGCCCATGACTTGAAATACACTGGTCCCCAGTTCTGGTGTCAGTGCACATGACCTGAAATACACTGGTCCCCAGTACTGGTGTCAGTGCCCATGAACTGAAACACACTGGTCCATAGTACTGGTGTCACTGCCCTTGACCTGAAACACCCTGGTCCCCAGTTCTGGTGTCAGTGCCCATGACCTGTAACACACTGGTCCCCAGTTCTGGTGTCAGTGTCCATGACCTGAAACACACTGGTCCCTAGTATTGGTGTCAGTGTCCATGACCTGAAACACCCTCGTCCCCAGTACTGGTGTCAGTGCCCATGACCTGAAACACACTGGTCCCCATTACTGGTGTCAGTGTCCATGACCTGAACCACACTGGTTTCCAGTACTGGTGTCAGTGTCTATGAACTGTAACACACTTGTCCCTAGTACTGGTGTCAGTGCCCATGACTTGAAAAATACTGGCCCCCAATTCTGGTGTCAGTGTCCATGACCTGAAAAACACTGGTCCCCATTACTGGTGTCAGTGTCCATGACCTGAAGCACATTGGTCCCCAGTTGTGGTGTCAGTGTCCATGACCTGAAACACACTGGTCCCCAGTACTGGTGTCAGTGCCTATGACCTGTAACACACTGGTCCCCATTACTGGTGTCAGTGTCCATGACCTGAAACACACTGGTCCCCAGTACTAGTGTCAGTTTCCAATGAGGTGTAAGACAGTGGTCCCCAGTACTGGTGTCAGTGTACATGACCTGTAACACACTTGTCCCCAGTACTGGTGTCAGTGCCCATGACCTGAAGCACACTGGTTCCCAGTACTGGTGTCAGTGTCCATGACCTGAAACGCACTGGTCCCCAGTACTGGTGTCAGTGCACATGACCTGAAACACACTGGTCCCCAGTACCCGTGTTAGTGCCTATGACCTGAAACACACTGGTGCCCAGTACTGGTGTCAGTGCCCTAGGCCGGAAACTCACTGGTTCCCAGTACTTGGGCCAGAGCCCATGAGATGTAAGACACTGGTCCCCAATACTGGTGTCAGTGTACATGACCTGAAACACACTGGTCTCCAGTTCTGGTGTCAGTGATCATGAGCTGTGACACATAGTCCCTAGTACTGGTGTCGGTGCCAATGACCTATAACAAACTGGCCCCCAGTACTGGTGTAGGTACCCATGACCTGAACCACACTGGTCTCCAGTACTGGTGTCAGTTCCCATGACCTGAAACCAACAGGTCCACAGTACCCGTGTCAGTGCCCATGACCTGAAACACACTGGTGCCCAGTACTGGTGTCAGTGTCCATGAACTGTAACACACTTGTCCCTAGTACTGGTGTCAGTGCCCATGACTTGAAAAATACTGGCCACCAGTTCTGGTGTCAGTGTCCATGACTTGAAAAACACTGGTCCCCAGTACTGGTGCCAGTGCCCATGACCTGAAACAAACTGGTCCCCAGTACTGGTGTCAGTGTCCATGACTTTAAACACACTGGTCCCCAGTACTGGTGTCAGTGTCCATGACCTGAAACACACTGGTCCCCAGTACTGGTGTCAGCGCCCATGACCTGAAACAAACTGGTCCCCAGTACTGGTGTCAGTGTCCATGACTTGAAACACACTGGTCCCCAGTACTGGTGTCAGTGTCCATGACTTTAAACACACTGGTCCCCAGTACTGGTGTCAGTGTCCATGACCTGAACCACATTGGTCCCCAGTACTGGTGTCAGTGCCCATGACCTGAAACACACTGGTCCCCAGTTCTGGTGTCAGTGCCCATGACCTGAAGCACACTGCTCCCCAGTTCTGGTGTCAGTGCCCACGACCTGAAACACACACTGGTCCCCAGTACTGGTGTCAGCGCCCATGACCTGAAACACACTGGTCCCCATTACTGGTGTCAGCGCCCATGACCTGAAACACACTGGTCCCCATTACTGGTGTCAGTGTCCATGACCTGAATCACACTGGTTTCCAGTACTGGTGTCAGTGTCCATGAACTGTAACACACTTGTCCCTACTACTGGTGTCAGTGCCCATGACTTGAAAAATACTGGCCCCCAATTCTGGTGTCAGTGTCCATGACCTGAAAAACACTGGTCCCCATTACTGGTGTCAGTGCCTATGACCTGTAACACACTGGTCCCCATTACTGGTGTCATTGTCCATGACCTGTAACACACTGGTCCCCAGTACTGGTTTAAGATCCCATGACCTGAAACACACTGGTCCCCATTTCTGGTGTCAGTGCCCATGACTTGAAAAATACTGGCCCCCAATTCTGGTGTCAGTGTCCATGACCTGAAAAACACTGGTCCCCATTACTGGTGTCAGTGTCCATGACCTGAAGCACATTGGTCCCCAGTTGTGGTGTCAGTGTCCATGACCTGAAACACACTGGTCCCCAGTACTGGTGTCAGTGCCTATGACCTGTAACACACTGGTCCCCATTACTGGTGTCAGTGTCCATGACCTGAAACACACTGGTCCCCAGTACTAGTGTCAGTTTCCAATGAGGTGTAAGACAGTGGTCCCCAGTACTGGTGTCAGTGTACATGACCTGTAACACACTTGTCCCCAGTACTGGTGTCAGTGCCCATGACCTGAAGCACACTGGTTCCCAGTACTGGTGTCAGTGTCCATGACCTGAAACGCACTGGTCCCCAGTACTGGTGTCAGTGCACATGACCTGAAACACACTGGTCCCCAGTACCCGTGTTAGTGCCTATGACCTGAAACACACTGGTGCCCAGTACTGGTGTCAGTGCCCTAGGCCGGAAACTCACTGGTTCCCAGTACTTGGGCCAGAGCCCATGAGATGTAAGACACTGGTCCCCAATACTGGTGTCAGTGTACATGACCTGAAACACACTGGTCTCCAGTTCTGGTGTCAGTGATCATGAGCTGTGACACATAGTCCCTAGTACTGGTGTCGGTGCCAATGACCTATAACAAACTGGCCCCCAGTACTGGTGTAGGTACCCATGACCTGAACCACACTGGTCTCCAGTACTGGTGTCAGTTCCCATGACCTGAAACCAACAGGTCCACAGTATTCGTGTCAGTGCCCATGACCTGAAACACACTTGTCCCCAGTACAGGTGTCAGTGCCCATGAGATGTAAGACACTTGTCCCCAGTACTGGTATCAGTACCCACGACCTGACACACACTGGTCTCCAGTACTGATGTCAGTGTCCATGACCTGAAACACACCGGTCCCCAGTACCCGTGTCAGTGCCCATGACCTGAAACACACTGGTGCCCAGTACTGGTGTCAGTGTCCATGAACTGTAACACACTTGTCCCTAGTACTGGTGTCATTGTCCATGACCTGAAACACACATGTCCCCAGTACTGATGTCAGTACCAATAACCTGAAACACTACTCGCCAGTACTGGTTCCAGTGCCCATGACCTGTAACACACTGGTCCCCAGTTCTCATGTCAGTGCCCATGACCTGTAACACACAGGTCCCCATTTCTGGTGTCAGTGTCCATGACCTAAAACTCACTGGTCCTCAGTACTGGAGTCAGTGTCCATGACCTGTAACACACAGGTCCCCATTACAGGGGTCAGTGTCCATGACCGGTAACTTACTGGTCCCCAGTACTAGTGTCAGTGCCAATGAGGTGTAAGACAGTGGTCCCCATTACTAGTGTCAGTGTACATGACCTGTAACACACTGGTCACCAGTATTGGTGTCAGTGTCCATGACCTGAAACACACTGGTCCATAGTACTGGTGTCAGTGTCCATGACCTGAAACACACTGGTCCCCAGTACTGGTGTCAGTGTCCATGACCTGAAACACACTGGTCCATAGTGCTGGTGTCAGTGCCCATGACCTGTAACACACTGGTCCCCAGTACTGGTGTCAGTGTCCATGACCTGAAACACACAGGTCCCCAGTACTGGTGTTAGTGCCCATGACCTGTAACACACTGGTTTCCAGTACTGGTGTTAGTGCCCATGACCTGTAACACACTGGTCCCCATTAATGGTGTCAGTGTCCATGACCTGAACCACACTGGTTTCCAGTACTGGTGTTAGTGCCCATGACCTGTAACACACTGGTCCCCAGTACTGGTTTAAGATCCCATGACCTGAAACACACTGGTCCCCATTTCTGGTGTCATTGTCCATGACCTGAAACACACTGGTCCCCAGTACTGGTGTCAGTGCCCATGACCTGTAAAACACTGGTCCCCAGTTCTCGTGTCAATGACCATGATCTGAAACACAATGGTCCCCAGTACTGGTGTCAGTGTCTGTGACCTGAAACACACTGGTCCCCATTTCTGGTGTCATTGTCCATGACCTGTAAAACACTGGTCCCCAGTTCTCGTGTCAATGACCATGATCTGAAACACAATGGTCCCCAGTACTGGTGTCAGTGTCTGTGACCTGAAACACACTGGTCCCCCTTTCTAGTGTCAGTGCCCATGACCTGAAACACACTGCTCCCCAGTACTGATGTCAGTACCAATAACCTGAAACACTGCTCGCCAGTACTGGTTCCAGTGCCCATGACCTTTAACACACTGGTCCCCATTTCTGGTGTCAGTGCCCATGACCTAAAACTCACTGGTCCTCAGTACTGGAGTCAGTGTCCATGACCTGTAACACACAGGTCCCCATTACAAGGGTCAGTGTCCATGACCTGTAACATACTGGTCCCCAGTACTAGTGTCAGTGCCAATGAGGTGTAAGACAGTGGTCCCCAGTACTGGTGTCAGTGTACATGACCTGTAACACACTTGTCCCCAGTACTGGTGTCATTGTCCATGACCTGAAACACACTGGTCCCCAGTACTGATGTCAGTACCAATAACCTGAAACACTACTCGCCAGTACTGGTTCCAGTGCCCATGACCTGTAACACACTGGTCCCCAGTTCTCGTGTCAGTGCCCATGACCTGTAACACACTGGTCCCCATTTCTGGTGTCAGTGCCCATGACCTAAAACTCACTGGTCCTCAGTACTGGAGTCAGTGTCCATGACCTGTAACACACAGGTCCCCATTACAAGGGTCAGTGTCCATGACCTGTAACATACTGGACCCCAGTACTAGTGTCAGTGCCAATGAGGTGTAAGACAGTGGTCCCCATTACTAGTGTCAGTGCACATGACCTGTAACACACTGGTCCCCAGTACTGGTTTAAGATCCCATGACCTGAAACATACTGGTCCCCATTTCTGGTGTCATTGTCCATGACCTGAAACACACTGGTCCCCAGTACTGGTGTCAGTGCCCATGACCTGTAACACACTGGTCCCCAGTTCTCGTGTCAATGACCATGATCTGAAACACAATGGTCAACAGTACTGGTGTCAGTGTCCGTGACCTGAAACACACTGGTCCCCCTTTCTGGTGTCAGTGCCCATGACCTGAAACACACTGCTCCCCAGTACTGGTGTTAGTGCCCATGACCTGTAACACACTGGTCCCCATTACTGGTGTCAGTGTCCATGACCTGAAACACACTGGTCCCCATTAATGGTGTCAGTGTCCATGACCTCAACCACACTGGTCACCAGTACTGGTTTAAGATCCCATGACCTGAAACACACTGGTCCCCAGTACTGGTGTCAGTGTCCGTGACCTGAAACACACTGGTCCCCCTTTCTGGTGTCAGTGCCCATGACCTGAAACACACTGGTCCCCAGTTCTGGTTTCAGTATCCCATGACCTGAAACACACTGGTCCCCGGTTCTGGTGTCAGTGTCCATGACCTGTAACACACTGGTCCCCAGTACTAGTGTCAGTTTCCAATGAGGTGTAAGACAGTGGTCCCCAGTACTGGTGTCAGTGTACATGACCTGTAACACACTTGTCCCCAGTACTGGTGTCAGTGTACATGACCTGTAACACACTTGTCCCCAGTACTGGTGTCAGTGTACATGACCTGAAACACACTGGTTCCCATACTGGTGTCAGTGCCCATGACCTGAAGCACACTGGTTCCCAGTACTGGTGTCAGTGTCCATGACCTGAAACGCACTGGTCCCCAGTACTGGTGTCAGTGCACATGACCTGAAACACACTGGTCCCCAGTACCCGTGTTAGTGCCTATGACCTGAAACACACTGGTGCCCAGTACTGGTGTCAGTGCCCTAGACCGGAAACTCACTGGTTCCCAGTACTTGGGCCAGAGCCCATGAGATGTAAGACACTGGTCCCCAATACTGGTGTCAGTGTACATGACCTGAAACACACTGGTCTCCAGTTCTGGTGTCAGTGATCATGAAATGTGACACATAGTCCCTAGTACTGGTGTCGGTGCCAATGACCTATAACAAATTGGCCCCCAGTACTGGTGTAGGTACCCATGACCTGAACCACACTGGTCTCCAGTACTGGTGCCAGTGCCCATGACCTGAAACAAACTGGTCCCCAGTACTGGTGTCAGTGTCCATGACCTGAAACACACTGGTCCCCAGTACTGGTGTCAGTGTCCATGACCTGAAACACACTGGTCCCCAGTACTGGTGTCAGTGTCCATGACTTTAAACACACTGGTCCCCAGTACTGGTGTCAGTGTCCATGACTTTAAACACACTGGTCCCCAGTACTGGTGTCAGTGTCCATGACCTGAACCACATTGGTCCCCAGTACTGGTGTCAGTGTCCATGACCTGAAAAACACTGGTCCCCAGTACTGGTGTCAGTGCCCATGACCTGAAACACACTGCTCCCCAGTTCTGGTGTCAGTGCACATGACCTGAAATACACTGGTCCCCAGTACTGGTGTCAGTGCCCATGAACTGAAACACACTGGTCCATAGTACTGGTGTCACTGCCCTTGACCTGAAACACCCTGGTCCCCAGTTCTGGTGTCAGTGCCCATGACATGTAACACACTGGTCCCCAGTTCTGGTGTCAGTGTCCATGACCTGAAACACACTGGTCCCTAGTATTGGTGTCAGTGTCCATGACCTGAAACACCCTCGTCCCCAGTACTGGTGTCAGTGCCCATGACCTGAAACACACTGGTCCCCATTACTGGTGTCAGTGTCCATGACCTGAACCACACTGGCTTCCAGTACTGGTGTCAGTGTCCATGAACTGTAACACACTTGTCCCTAGTACTGGTGTCAGTGCCCATGACTTGAAAAATACTGGCCCCCAATTCTGGTGTCAGTGTCCATGACCTGAAAATCACTGGTCCCCATTACTGGTGTCAGTGTCCATGACCTGAAGCACATTGGTCCCCAGTTGTGGTGTCAGTGTCCATGACCTGAAACACACTGGTCCCCAGTACTGGTGTCAGTGCCTATGACCTGTAACACAATGGTCCCTATTACTGGTGTCAGTGTCCATGACCTGAAACACACTGGTCCCCAGTACTAGTGTCAGTTTCCAATGAGGTGTAAGACAGTGGTCCCCAGTACTGGTGTCAGTGTACATGACCTGTAACACACTGGTTCCCAGTACTGGTGTCAGTGTCCATGACCTGAAACGCACTGGTCCCCAGTACTGGTGTCAGTGCACATGACCTGAAACACACTGGTCCCCAGTACCCGTGTTAGTGCCTATGACCTGAAACACACTGGTGCCCAGTACTGGTGTCAGTGCCCTAGGCCGGAAACTCACTGGTTCCCAGTACTTGGGCCAGAGCCCATGAGATGTAAGACACTGGTCCCCAATACTGGTGTCAGTGTACATGACCTGAAACACACTGGTCTCCAGTTCTGGTGTCAGTGATCATGAGCTGTGACACATAGTCCCTAGTACTGGTGTCGGTGCCAATGACCTATAACAAACTGGCCCCCAGTACTGGTGTAGGTACCCATGACCTGAACCACACTGGTCTCCAGTACTGGTGTCAGTTCCCATGACCTGAAACCAACAGGTCCACAGTATTCGTGTCAGTGCCCATGACCTGAAACACACTTGTCCCCAGTACAGGTGTCAGTGCCCATGAGATGTAAGACACTTGTCCCCAGTACTGGTATCAGTACCCACGACCTGACACACACTGGTCTCCAGTACTGATGTCAGTGTCCATGACCTGAAACACACCGGTCCCCAGTACCCGTGTCAGTGCCCATGACCTGAAACACACTGGTGCCCAGTACTGGTGTCAGTGTCCATGAACTGTAACACACTTGTCCCTAGTACTGGTGTCAGTGCCCATGACTTGAAAAATACTGGCCACCAGTTCTGGTGTCAGTGTCCATGACCTGAAACAAACTGGTCCCCAGTACTGGTGTCAGTGTCCATGACTTTAAACACACTGGTCCCCAGTACTGGTGTCAGTGTCCATGACTTGAAAAACACTGGTCCCCAGTACTGGTGCCACTGCCCATGACCTGAAACAAACTGGTCCCCAGTACTGGTGTCAGTGTCCATGACTTTAAACACACTGGTCCCCAGTACTGGTGTCAGTGTCCATGACCTGAAACACACTGGTCCCCAGTACTGGTGTCAGCGCCCATGACCTGAAACAAACTGGTGCCCAGTACTGGTGTCAGTGTCCATGACTTGAAACACACTGGTCCCCAGTACTGGTGTCAGTGTCCATGACTTTAAACACACTGGTCCCCAGTACTGGTGTCAGTGTCCATGACCTGAACCACATTGGTCCCCAGTACTGGTGTCAGTGCCCATGACCTGAAACACACTGGTCCCCAGTTCTGGTGTCAGTGCCCATGACCTGAAGCACACTGCTCCCCAGTTCTGGTGTCAGTGCCCACGACCTGAAACACACTGGTCACCAGTACTGGTGTCAGTGCCCATGACTTGAAATACACTGGTCCCCAGTTCTGGTGTCAGTGCCCATGAACTGAAACACACTGGTCCATAGTACTGGTGTCACTGCCCTTGACCTCAAACACCCTGGTCCCCAGTTCTGGTGTCAGTGCCCATGACCTGTAACACACTGGTCCCCAGTTCTGGTGTCAGTGTCCATGACCTGAAACACACTGGTCCCTAGTATTGGTGTCAGTGTCCATGACCTGAAACACACTGGTCCCCATTACTGGTGTCAGTGTCCATGACCTGAATCACACTGGTTTCCAGTACTGGTGTCAGTGTCCATGAACTGTAACACACTTGTCCCTACTACTGGTGTCAGTGCCCATGACTTGAAAAATACTGGCCCCCAATTCTGGTGTCAGTGTCCATGACCTGAAAAACACTGGTCCCCATTACTGGTGTCAGTGCCTATGACCTATAACACACTGGTCCCCATTACTGGTGTCATTGTCCATGACCTGTAACACACTGGTCCCCAGTACTGGTTTAAGATCCCATGACCTGAAACACACTGGTCCCCATTTCTGGTGTCAGTGCCCATGACTTGAAAAATACTGGCCCCCAATTCTGGTGTCAGTGTCCATGACCTGAAAAACACTGGTCCCCATTACTGGTGTCAGTGTCCATGACCTGAAGCACATTGGTCCCCAGTTGTGGTGTCAGTGTCCATGACCTGAAACACACTGGTCCCCAGTACTGGTGTCAGTGCCTATGACCTGTAACACACTGGTCCCCATTACTGGTGTCAGTGTCCATGACCTGAAACACACTGGTCCCCAGTACTAGTGTCAGTTTCCAATGAGGTGTAAGACAGTGGTCCCCAGTACTGGTGTCAGTGTACATGACCTGTAACACACTTGTCCCCAGTACTGGTGTCAGTGCCCATGACCTGAAGCACACTGGTTCCCAGTACTGGTGTCAGTGTCCATGACCTGAAACGCACTGGTCCCCAGTACTGGTGTCAGTGCACATGACCTGAAACACACTGGTCCCCAGTACCCGTGTTAGTGCCTATGACCTGAAACACACTGGTGCCCAGTACTGGTGTCAGTGCCCTAGGCCGGAAACTCACTGGTTCCCAGTACTTGGGCCAGAGCCCATGAGATGTAAGACACTGGTCCCCAATACTGGTGTCAGTGTACATGACCTGAAACACACTGGTCTCCAGTTCTGGTGTCAGTGATCATGAGCTGTGACACATAGTCCCTAGTACTGGTGTCGGTGCCAATGACCTATAACAAACTGGCCCCCAGTACTGGTGTAGGTACCCATGACCTGAACCACACTGGTCTCCAGTACTGGTGTCAGTTCCCATGACCTGAAACCAACAGGTCCACAGTATTCGTGTCAGTGCCCATGACCTGAAACACACTTGTCCCCAGTACAGGTGTCAGTGCCCATGAGATGTAAGACACTTGTCCCCAGTACTGGTATCAGTACCCACGACCTGACACACACTGGTCTCCAGTACTGATGTCAGTGTCCATGACCTGAAACACACCGGTCCCCAGTACCCGTGTCAGTGCCCATGACCTGAAACACACTGGTGCCCAGTACTGGTGTCAGTGTCCATGAACTGTAACACACTTGTCCCTAGTACTGGTGTCAGTGCCCATGACTTGAAAAATACTGGCCACCAGTTCTGGTGTCAGTGTCCATGACTTGAAAAACACTGGTCCCCAGTACTGGTGCCACTGCCCATGACCTGAAACAAACTGGTCCCCAGTACTGGTGTCAGTGTCCATGACTATAAACACACTGGTCCCCAGTACTGGTGTCAGTGTCCATGACCTGAAACACACTGGTCCCCAGTACTGGTGTCAGTGCCCATGACCTGAAACAAACTGGTGCCCAGTACTGGTGTCAGTGTCCATGACTTGAAACACACTTGTTCCCCAGTACTGGTGTCAGTGTCCATGACCTGAACCACATTGGTCCCCAGTACTGGTGTCAGTGCCCACGACCTGAAACACACTGGTCCCCAGTTCTGGTGTCAGTGCCCATGACCTGAAGCACACTGCTCCCCAGTTCTGGTGTCAGTGCCCATGACCTGAAACACACTGGTCACCAGTACTGGTGTCAGTGCCCATGACTTGAAATACACTGGTCCCCAGTTCTGGTGTCAGTGCCCATGAACTGAAACACACTGGTCCATAGTACTGGTGTCACTGCCCTTGACCTCAAACACCCTGGTCCCCAGTTCTGGTGTCAGTGCCCATGACCTGTAACACACTGGTCCCCAGTTCTGGTGTCAGTGTCCATGACCTGAAACACACTGGTCCCTAGTATTGGTGTCAGTGTCCATGACTTGAAACACACTGGTCCCCATTACTGGTGTCAGTGTCCATGACCTGAACCACACTGGTTTCCAGTACTGGTGTCAGTGTCCATGAACTGTAACACACTTGTCCCTAGTACTGGTGTCAGTGCCCATGACTTGAAAAATACTGGCCCCCAATTCTGGTGTCAGTGTCCATGACCTGAAAAACACTGGTCCCCATTACTGGTGTCAGTGCCTATGACCTGTAACACACTGGTCCCCATTACTGGTGTCATTGTCCATGACCTGTAACACACTGGTCCCCAGTACTGGTTTAAGATCCCATGACCTGAAACACACTGGTCCCCATTACTGGTGTCAGTGTCCATGACCTGAAGCACATTGGTCCCCAGTTGTGGTGTCAGTGTCCATGAACTGTAACACACTTGTCCCTAGTACTGGTGTCAGTGCCCATGACTTGAAAAATACTGGCCCCCAATTCTGGTGTCAGTGTCCATGACCTGAAAAACACTGGTCCCCATTACTGGTGTCAGTGCCTATGACCTGTAACACACTGGTCCCCATTACTGGTGTCATTGTCCATGACCTGTAACACACTGGTCCCCAGTACTGGTTTAAGATCCCATGACCTGAAACACACTGGTCCCCATTTCTGGTGTCAGTGCCCATGACTTGAAAAATACTGGCCCCCAATTCTGGTGTCAGTGTCCATGACCTGAAACACACTGGTCCCCAGTACTGGTGTCAGTGCCTATGACCTGTAACACACTGGTCCCCATTACTGGTGTCAGTGTCCATGACCTGAAACACACTGGCCCCCAGTACTAGTGTCAGTTTCCAATGATGTGTAAGACAGTGGTCCCCAGTACTGGTGTCAGTGTACATGACCTGTAACACACTTGTCCCCAGTACTGGTGTCAGTGCCCATGACCTGAAGCACACTGGTTCCCAGTACTGGTGTCAGTGTACATGACCTGAAACACACTGGTTCCCATACTGGTGTCAGTGCCCATGACCTGAAGCACACTGGTTCCCAGTACTGGTGTCAGTGTCCATGACCTGAAACGCACTGGTCCCCAGTACTGGTGTCAGTGCACATGACCTGAAACACACTGGTCCCCAGTACCCGTGTTAGTGCCTATGACCTGAAACACACTGGTGCCCAGTACTGGTGTCAGTGCCCTAGGCCGGAAACTCACTGGTTCCCAGTACTTGGGCCAGAGCCCATGAGATGTAAGACACTGGTCCCCAATACTGGTGTCAGTGTCCATGAACTGTAACACACTTGTCCCTACTACTGGTGTCAGTGCCCATGACTTGAAAAATACTGGCCCCCAATTCTGGTGTCAGTGTCCATGACCTGAAAAACACTGGTCCCCATTACTGGTGTCAGTGCCTATGACCTATAACACACTGGTCCCCATTACTGGTGTCATTGTCCATGACCTGTAACACACTGGTCCCCAGTACTGGTTTAAGATCCCATGACCTGAAACACACTGGTCCCCATTTCTGGTGTCAGTGCCCATGACTTGAAAAATACTGGCCCCCAATTCTGGTGTCAGTGTCCATGACCTGAAAAACACTGGTCCCCATTACTGGTGTCAGTGTCCATGACCTGAAGCACATTGGTCCCCAGTTGTGGTGTCAGTGTCCATGACCTGAAACACACTGGTCCCCAGTACTGGTGTCAGTGCCTATGACCTGTAACACACTGGTCCCCATTACTGGTGTCAGTGTCCATGACCTGAAACACACTGGTCCCCAGTACTAGTGTCAGTTTCCAATGAGGTGTAAGACAGTGGTCCCCAGTACTGGTGTCAGTGTACATGACCTGTAACACACTTGTCCCCAGTACTGGTGTCAGTGCCCATGACCTGAAGCACACTGGTTCCCAGTACTGGTGTCAGTGTCCATGACCTGAAACGCACTGGTCCCCAGTACTGGTGTCAGTGCACATGACCTGAAACACACTGGTCCCCAGTACCCGTGTTAGTGCCTATGACCTGAAACACACTGGTGCCCAGTACTGGTGTCAGTGCCCTAGGCCGGAAACTCACTGGTTCCCAGTACTTGGGCCAGAGCCCATGAGATGTAAGACACTGGTCCCCAATACTGGTGTCAGTGTACATGACCTGAAACACACTGGTCTCCAGTTCTGGTGTCAGTGATCATGAGCTGTGACACATAGTCCCTAGTACTGGTGTCGGTGCCAATGACCTATAACAAACTGGCCCCCAGTACTGGTGTAGGTACCCATGACCTGAACCACACTGGTCTCCAGTACTGGTGTCAGTTCCCATGACCTGAAACCAACAGGTCCACAGTATTCGTGTCAGTGCCCATGACCTGAAACACACTTGTCCCCAGTACAGGTGTCAGTGCCCATGAGATGTAAGACACTTGTCCCCAGTACTGGTATCAGTACCCACGACCTGACACACACTGGTCTCCAGTACTGATGTCAGTGTCCATGACCTGAAACACACCGGTCCCCAGTACCCGTGTCAGTGCCCATGACCTGAAACACACTGGTGCCCAGTACTGGTGTCAGTGTCCATGAACTGTAACACACTTGTCCCTAGTACTGGTGTCAGTGCCCATGACTTGAAAAATACTGGCCACCAGTTCTGGTGTCAGTGTCCATGACTTGAAAAACACTGGTCCCCAGTACTGGTGCCACTGCCCATGACCTGAAACAAACTGGTCCCCAGTACTGGTGTCAGTGTCCATGACTATAAACACACTGGTCCCCAGTACTGGTGTCAGTGTCCATGACCTGAAACACACTGGTCCCCAGTACTGGTGTCAGTGCCCATGACCTGAAACAAACTGGTGCCCAGTACTGGTGTCAGTGTCCATGACTTGAAACACACTTGTTCCCCAGTACTGGTGTCAGTGTCCATGACCTGAACCACATTGGTCCCCAGTACTGGTGTCAGTGCCCACGACCTGAAACACACTGGTCCCCAGTTCTGGTGTCAGTGCCCATGACCTGAAGCACACTGCTCCCCAGTTCTGGTGTCAGTGCCCATGACCTGAAACACACTGGTCACCAGTACTGGTGTCAGTGCCCATGACTTGAAATACACTGGTCCCCAGTTCTGGTGTCAGTGCCCATGAACTGAAACACACTGGTCCATAGTACTGGTGTCACTGCCCTTGACCTCAAACACCCTGGTCCCCAGTTCTGGTGTCAGTGCCCATGACCTGTAACACACTGGTCCCCAGTTCTGGTGTCAGTGTCCATGACCTGAAACACACTGGTCCCTAGTATTGGTGTCAGTGTCCATGACTTGAAACACACTGGTCCCCATTACTGGTGTCAGTGTCCATGACCTGAACCACACTGGTTTCCAGTACTGGTGTCAGTGTCCATGAACTGTAACACACTTGTCCCTAGTACTGGTGTCAGTGCCCATGACTTGAAAAATACTGGCCCCCAATTCTGGTGTCAGTGTCCATGACCTGAAAAACACTGGTCCCCATTACTGGTGTCAGTGCCTATGACCTGTAACACACTGGTCCCCATTACTGGTGTCATTGTCCATGACCTGTAACACACTGGTCCCCAGTACTGGTTTAAGATCCCATGACCTGAAACACACTGGTCCCCATTACTGGTGTCAGTGTCCATGACCTGAAGCACATTGGTCCCCAGTTGTGGTGTCAGTGTCCATGAACTGTAACACACTTGTCCCTAGTACTGGTGTCAGTGCCCATGACTTGAAAAATACTGGCCCCCAATTCTGGTGTCAGTGTCCATGACCTGAAAAACACTGGTCCCCATTACTGGTGTCAGTGCCTATGACCTGTAACACACTGGTCCCCATTACTGGTGTCATTGTCCATGACCTGTAACACACTGGTCCCCAGTACTGGTTTAAGATCCCATGACCTGAAACACACTGGTCCCCATTTCTGGTGTCAGTGCCCATGACTTGAAAAATACTGGCCCCCAATTCTGGTGTCAGTGTCCATGACCTGAAACACACTGGTCCCCAGTACTGGTGTCAGTGCCTATGACCTGTAACACACTGGTCCCCATTACTGGTGTCAGTGTCCATGACCTGAAACACACTGGCCCCCAGTACTAGTGTCAGTTTCCAATGATGTGTAAGACAGTGGTCCCCAGTACTGGTGTCAGTGTACATGACCTGTAACACACTTGTCCCCAGTACTGGTGTCAGTGCCCATGACCTGAAGCACACTGGTTCCCAGTACTGGTGTCAGTGTACATGACCTGAAACACACTGGTTCCCATACTGGTGTCAGTGCCCATGACCTGAAGCACACTGGTTCCCAGTACTGGTGTCAGTGTCCATGACCTGAAACGCACTGGTCCCCAGTACTGGTGTCAGTGCACATGACCTGAAACACACTGGTCCCCAGTACCCGTGTTAGTGCCTATGACCTGAAACACACTGGTGCCCAGTACTGGTGTCAGTGCCCTAGGCCGGAAACTCACTGGTTCCCAGTACTTGGGCCAGAGCCCATGAGATGTAAGACACTGGTCCCCAATACTGGTGTCAGTGTACATGACCTGAAACACACTGGTCTCCAGTTCTGGTGTCAGTGATCATGAAATGTGACACATAGTCCCTAGTACTGGTGTCGGTGCCAATGACCTATAACAAACTGGCCCCCAGTACTGGTGTAGGTACCCATGACCTGAACCACACTGGTCTCCAGTACTGGTGTCAGTTCCCATGACCTGAAACAAACTGGTCCACAGTATTCGTGTCAGTGCCCATGACCTGAAACACACTTGTCCCCAGTACAGGTGTCAGTGCCCATGAGATGTAAGACACTTGTCCCCAGTACTGGTATCAGTACCCACGACCTGACACACACTGGTCTCCAGTACTGATGTCAGTGTCCATGACCTGAAACACACCGGTCCCCAGTACCCGTGTCAGTGCCCATGACCTGAAACACACTGGTGCCCAGTACTGGTGTCAGTGTCCATGAACTGTAACACACTTGTCCCTAGTACTGGTGTCAGTGCCCATGACTTGAAAAATACTGGCCCCCAGTTCTGGTGTCAGTGCCCATGACCTGAAACAAACTGGTCCCCAGTACTGGTGTCAGTGTCCATGACTTGAAAAACACTGGTCCCCAGTACTGGTGCCAGTGCCCATGACCTGAAACAAACTGGTCCCCAGTACTGGTGTCAGTGTCCATGACTTTAAACACACTGGTCCCCAGTACTGGTGTCAGTGTCCATGACCTGAAACACACTGGTCCCCAGTACTGGTGTCAGTGCCCATGACCTGAAACAAACTGGTGCCCAGTACTGGTGTCAGTGTCCATGACTTGAAACACACTGGTCCCCAGTACTGGTGTCAGTGTCCATGACTTTAAACACACTGGTCCCCAGTACTGGTGTCAGTGTCCATGACCTGAACCACATTGGTCCCCAGTACTGGTGTCAGTGCCCATGACCTGAAACACACTGGTCCCCAGTTCTGGTGTCAGTGCCCATGACCTGAAGCACACTGGTCACCAGTACTGGTGTCAGTGTCCATGACCTGAAACACACTGGTCACCAGTACTGGTGTCAGTGTCCATGACCTGAACCACACTGGTTTCCAGTACTGGTGTCAGTGTCCATGACCTTAAACACACTGGTCCCCAGTTCTGGTGTCAGTGCCCATGAACTGTAACACACTGGTCCATAGTACTGGTGTCACTGCCCTTGACCTCAAACACCCTGGTCCCCAGTTCTGGTGTCAGTGCCCATGACCTGTAACACACTGGTCCCCAGTTCTGGTGTCAGTGTCCATGACCTGAAACACACTGGTCCCTAGTATTGGTGTCAGTGTCCATGACCTGAAACACACTGGTCCCCATTACTGGTGTCAGTGTCCATGACCTGAACCACACTGGTTTCCAGTACTGGTGTCAGTGTCCATGAACTGTAACACACTTGTCCCTAGTACTGGTGTCAGTGCCCATGACTTGAAAAACACTGGTCCCCATTACTGGTGTCAGTGCCTATGACCTGTAACACACTGGTCCCCATTACTGGTGTCAGTGTCCATGACCTGTAACACACTGGTCCCCAGTACTGGTTTAAGATCCCATGACCTGAAACACACTGGTCCCCATTTCTGGTGTCATTGTCCATGACCTGAAACACACTGGTCCCCAGTACTGGTGTCAGTGCCCATGAACTGTAACACACTGGTCTCCAGTACTGGTGTCAGTGCCCATGACCTGAAACACACTGGTCCCCGTTACTGGTGTCAGTGCCCATGACCTGAAACACACTTGTCACCAGTACTGGTGTCAGTGTCCATGACCTGAAACACACTTGTCACCAGTGCTGGTGTCATTGTACATGAACTGTACCACACTTGTCGTGAGTACTGGTGTCAGTGCCCATGACGCATAACAAACTGTTCCCCAGTATTGGTGTCAGTGCCCAGGACCAGAAACATACAGGTCCCGAGTTCTGGTGTCAGTGTCCATGACCTTAAACACACTGGTCCCCATAACTGGTGTCAGTGTCCATGACCTGAAATGCACTGGTCCACAGTACTGATGTCAATGCCCATGTACTGAAACACAATGGTCCCCAGTACTGGTGTCAGTGCCCATGACCTGAAACACACTCGTCCCTAGTCCTGGTGTCAGTGCCCATGACCTGAAACACGCTGGTTTCCAGTACTTGTGTCAGTGCCCATGACCTGAAACACGCTGGTTTCCAGTACTTGTGTCAGTGCCCATGACCTGAAACACACTGGTCCCCAGTTCTGGTGTCAGTGTCCCTGACCTGAAACATACTGGTCCCGAGTTCTGGTGCAAGTGTCCATGACCTGAAACACACTGGTCCCCAATTCTAGTGTCAGTGCCCATGACCTGAAATAGACTGGTCCCCAGTACTGGTGTCAGTGCACATGAAGTGAAGTACTTTGGTCCCCAGTTCTGGTGCCCGTGCCCATGAAGTGAAGCACACTGGTCCTAGGCTGGAATTTGTATCAAATAATTATTCTATTATCATTACGTACCCTGTGCCCATTGGCACATGCTGAGATAGTAATCCTGATGATTACCTTTGGGGATCTGTTCTTAAATGTCGTGGACGCCAACCCAAACCTGACACTCTCTAACCTCTCACCTTTGACCTACTCGTGAGTCCACCCTTATTAGCCTAACCCCTATACCCATCTCCCTGCTCCCCTCCCATCCTTACCCACCCACACCCAGAAACACACTATCTGACTTCAACAGGCAGTGCTCGCAAAATACAACCCAAAATGTTCCCTCTAAATTCATGAAGGAGACATTTGAAGGAACCTACACTGCGAACCCAAGCTCCTCTGGAGAAACAGAGATCGAAGCAGTGTATGTTCATTGTGGATGCTGGGGAATTAATCCACACAGCCTCTGCTCACCAAGCAGAAAGAAAGCACGCCAAAATGATCTCAGTCGCTGGAATCGTTTTCTTTTAAATTACATAATTTCCAACATTTTTAAACCTTGCTCAGTACTTTATAGGTTTGTATCAAGTTTGTGTCAAGAGAGATGATGGCTTAATGGTTTTTATCAGCGGATTGTTATTCCAGAGACCCAGGTAATGACCTGGGTTCGAATCCACAACGGTAAATGGTGGAATCTGAATTCAATCAAAACAAATCTGGAATCGAGCACCTAATGGTGACCATGAATCCATTGTTGATTGTCAGAAAAACCCATCTGGTTCATGAATGCTCCTCAGGGTAGGAAACTTCCATCCTTACCTGGTCTGGCCTACATGTGACTCCAGACCCATGGCAATATGGCTGACTTTTAACTGCCCTCTGGGCAATTAGGGATGGGCAATAAATGCTGCCTAGCCAATGACACCTTCCTTCCATGAGCAAATAAATACACTCTGCAGAAGTGAGTCCCTGGGAGAGGGTGTAAATACAAGGTGCAGGGTAATGGAGCAGGGATGGGAGTCACTCACTTGTATAGACGAGAAGACATTTTGACTCAATCGAACATATCATCGAATTAATGAAAAGCAAAGACAAATGGGTGTCAGAATGAACGGCTCGAATATGGAACGTGCTACCAGAGGAAGAATTGGATGAGATACAGTTGCAACATTTGAAAGACATTTGGACAGGTACATGAATAGGAAAGATTTCGAGGGATCAGGGCCAAATGCAGGCAAGTGAGACTAGTTTGGCTTGGGAAACCTGGTCAGCATGGACTGGTTGGACCGAAGGGTCTGTTTCCATGCCCTATGACTCGATGAGAGAGGAGTGACTGAAATTCTGGGAAGGTCTGACAGAAATAGACGGCTAACTGTAAACATGATGGAATAAATGGGTGTCAGAGGGGGGTAGCTGGAAGAGTGACTGACTGGGTGATGGGAAATATGACAGACATGTTACCGGAGTTACTGGACGTTGAACAGGAAGCGTGATGACAGCGCCTCTAAATGAGTGAACAAATATTCTCAGTCTCCACATATGAAAGACCATGCATTTACATCTGAGTGCAGAAGTAATTGGTAAATTAATGAGACACTAGTCTAAACTTTTGGGACATCTTTTCTGATTAGTGTCCAAAATATTTCACAAAACCTAGCAAGGTCTTTGTGGAGGAATATTTTGCAGTGCTCTAGAGATGTAGTAGAAAGCTTAAATTTAATGGTCCTGCACACTCCTTATCCTTCACCTCTTCCTATGTCAGTAGAGGTACTGTCAACCTCATAGTCCAGGAACCCCGCACTGCCCGGTTCTACCTCCTTCCCAAGATCCACAAGCCTGACCACCCTGGCTGACCCATTGTCTCAGTGTGCTCCTGACCCACTGAACTCATCTCTACCTACCTCGACACTGTCCTATTCCCCCTAGTCCAGGAACTCCCCACATACATTCGAGACACCACCCATGCCCTCCACCTCCTCCAAGACTTCCATTTGCCTGGCCCCCAACGCCTCATCTTCACCATGGATATCCAATCCCTCTACACCTCCATCCGCCATGACCAGGGCCTCCAAGCCCTCCATTTTTTCCTCTCCCGATGTTCCCAACAGTACCCTTCCACCGACACTTTCACTCGTTTGGCCGAACTGGTCCTCACCCTTAACAATTTCTCCTTCGAATCCTCCCACTTCCTCCAGACCAAGAGGGTAGCCATGGGCACCCGAATGGGCCCCAGCTATGCCTGTCTCTTTGTTGGCATACATAGAACAGTCCATCTTCCTCCGCTACATTGATGACTGCATTGGCGCCACCTCATGTTCCCGCGAAGAGGTTGAGCAATTCATCAACTTCACCAACACATTCCACCCTGACCTTAAAAAGCTTTATTCCTGATGAAGGGCTTTTGCCTGAAACGTCGATGTTGCTGCTCCTCAGATGCTGCCTGAACTGCTGTGCTCTTCCAGCACCACTAATCCAGAATTTACAGAAGAAGAATTAGATGGGGGGGATTTTATAAATTTCAGCTCATCAAGAAGTATTGGATGATTACCTTGCACCATTGTATGAAGGCAATCTACTACGCTTTGATGGCCTTATCCAAGCAACGTTTTGAGTTGAGTGACAAAACCTAGTTTGATGTGACTTCAGTTCATTTATCTTTTCAAAGGATAACTTGTGCAAGGGCTCTTATTCAAGGGTATGACTGAAAATGCTTAGGTTAAAACAGAACATTGTGGATTTTGAAATAAAAACAGAAAGCGTCAGGGATACTCAGCAGGTCCTGCAGCATCTGTGGAGAGAGAAATGAAACTAATGTTTCAAGTTCAATATCATTCTTCTGAAGATTATCCCGGATTGAAAAATTAAATGACAAAAATAAGCGTGTGGTCTTGAGTAGGCACTAGCCAGAAGCAGTAAATGGAGAGTGATTATGTGAAGTGAATTCGCTTACCACCATTGATGAGTGAATAAACAAAAGTTTTCTAGCCTGAAAGAGGAAGGAAGAACACATAAAATTATACTGTTGCTAAATTGAGCTCTATAAACATCAGTTTTTAAATATAATACTGACATGCGTTGTTTGAATATTCCAGGAAGGGTATTTCATCAAAAGTAAAAATGGTGCTCCGAACGGTAAATTGTGCAGTGATTCGGGGGATAAAAATAATCTCATGAACCCAGCGTGTTAGTCATCGGTCTGTACCACAGCACCATCTTGCCTGGTGTCCTCATCCAAAGAAGCAGGCAAATACCTTTGGGAAGCTGTTCCCAAAAAAACAGCAGCTCACCTCAAAATGACCCCAGCAAAAGCAGGGCAATGTCATACCTTGTGTGGCCTACTGCGCCCCCCCACCACCCCCCCCCCACCCCGAGTTGAAATCTTTCAGATATCCTGAGGTTTCACCGATGACATTGTGGGATGGGACCTCTGCCCCCAGTGGAGTGGTCTCTCCAAGCCATGGGGCATGATCTCTGCCCCCAGTGGGGGCACAAGATGAGGCTTCAGGATCATGAGGTCCAAAGTGGCAAGCATCTCTGGGAATGATTTTCTAATCACCAAGCTCCTATTCTCAGTTGGCTATTGCCCGTTGTATGGACTGACTGCTGGGACTGAGGCCTGGTTCCTGCTGGGGCTACAGCAAGCCTGTGAGAAAGTGGAGCTTGCTTAATTGCTGTGGAACATCTGCTTTTTCATCCGGAACATTCCCTCCTCCTATCCATGCTCAACTCCTGTTTCCACATTTTTCCTGTCAATTCTGAACAAAGTGCTCCCCAAACCCCACTCTTCATACCTCAGTGCCCTGCTCCACATCCTCTCATAACATCCCCAGACTTTCCCTCAGTGACAACACAGAATCTGAGGCCATACAATAAGGTCGCATCAGCATAAAACATGGGGAGCATAGTTAAAGAGTGAAAGCTAAGTTTGACCTGGGGAAACTCATGTGATGACTGTGGTTTAAACAGAATATTGTTTATATATGTTCACCCAAAGGGCGCATAAACCATCATTAAACTGAGCTTTCCTTTTTTTTGCAAATGGTTTTCTTTAAATGAGTGGGTTTGTGACATAATTACAGGAAGTGGCTCAAGTGAAACAGAGAGATGACAGTAAATAGAGCTGAAGGTGAAATATCAATTGACTTATTGTTGTTACATGTACCAAGATGCAGTGAAAAGTGTTATTTGCATGCTGAACAGACAGATTATACCTGATAGAGTGCTTAGGGGAGCAGAACCCAGTGCAGAATACAGTGTTACAGCAACAGAAGATGCAGAGAGAGAGAGAGAGAGAGAGAGAGACAGAGTAAATGCACAATATGTGGCTTTCAAGAGGCAAGATCTGGAGATGCCGGTGTTGGACTGGGGTGTACAGAGTTAAAAATCTCACAACACCTGGTAATAGTCCACCAGGTTTAATTGGAAGCACTAGCTTTCGGAGTGCTGCTACTTCAACCTCCTGATGAAGGAGCAGCGCTCTGAAAGCTAGTGCTTCCAACTAAACCTGTTGGACTATGACCTGGCGTTGTGTGATTTTTAACTTCAAGAGGCAATGTTTTGAGTACTGGTTTGAAGATGTGTTATCCAAAATACATAATTCATTGGTTGGATGCACCTTGAACACTTTTGTAAAATCGCGCAATGTCAGAGCAGAAGGCAGTGGCTACACCAGCGACAAAGTTGCATTTGCAAGGAACAAGCTGTGTGAATGGAGACACAGGATCTGCACCAGTTTGCATGTCCATCAACCTTGGTTTTGAGCACAATCAGAGAGAACTCACTACAGGTACACCAAACTTTTCCCTCTCTCCTTCTTCGAAACATCCGATCATCAAAGTTGGTGAGTTGAAAACCCACTGGAAGACCCCATCACAGCAAATGAAGGGCTTTTAAAGGCAAAGTCTGAATCTGTGTTCCTGTCTGCAGAAGAGAATTCAACCAGTCATAACTGATCCAGGTAGAAACCCCAATACCACTTACTGTGTTTAGTAAGAGAATTTGGCTGCAGATCAGCATTTGGTGAATAATTTTCAGTGAACAATTCACTTCTTTCCTGAATTTAACTGTTACTCTTCAAAGTTCCTTTGAGATAGCACTCTGCAAAGTTGTGGCAGAGGTAAGAGTATTATGTTTCAAGAACGGAGCTGAATATATTTGCGCTCTTGTTAGTACTCTTTGGATCTTCCCCTGAGTAAGTCTTTTGCAACAAATGAATCTTTATTTGTTGACGTTAAGTACTTGGCTGACTTGTTTCTGGTACTTCTTGGCTGGACGAATGCAAATGTTTGGAAGAGGTGAGGATAAATCAGCTGCCTGTCACTGATGGGGTAAATTGTACAGGCAAAATTTCCAAAGAAATCTATATCTGTCACTTGGAAGAATAAGGGTTAATAATTGACAGCCAACAATGATTAGTTATGAATACACATTTTTTTCTGATGAATTTCCATTGAGTTCTTTGATGAAGCAAAGGGGAGTGATGAGAATCATACAGTTTTTGATTTGATTTATTATTGTCACATGTACCTAGGTACAGTGAAAAGTTTTGTTCTGTGTGCTGTACAGGCAGATCATACCATTCCATACAAAATGCATTAGGGTCAGAGAACAAAGCAAAGAATACAGTGTTACAGCTGCAGAGAAGGTAACACAAAGAGTGAAATCAATGTTAAATTTAAACATAGAAAATAGGAATTTAAAATTTGAGCGGTCCACTCAGAAGTCTAGTAACAGCTGGGGAAGAAGCTGTTCTTGAATCTGTTGGTACGTGTGTTTAAACGTTTGCACCTTCTGCCTGATGGAAGAGGTTGGAAGAGTTTACACCCAGGCTGGCAGGGGTCTTTTGATTGTGTTGGCTGCCTTCCTGAGGCAGTGAGAAGTGTAGGTGAATTCAATGGATGGAAGGTTGGCTTGCATGATGGACTGGGCTGGTGTTCACAACTCTCTGTAGTTTCTTATGGTCCTGGGCAAAGCAGTTGCCGTACCAAGCTGTGGTGCATCTGAATAGAAAGCTTTCTATGGTGCATCTATAAAAATTGGTAAGAGTCTTTTTATTGTTGCATAGATAGACTGGCTCTGATTAAGGGTCACATAACAGAGGTACTAGCAATATCAAAGGCCATGGGGCTATAGGGACACTGACAAGATTTGGTATGAAATTGTCGAGAGAGTTGAAGCTTGACGAATAACTGTTTTAAAAAGCAGGGGTAAATCAACAGTGGCTTTCCCCAGCATTCAATGTTGGGACAATCAGCAATTTTAATGCACCTTAATAATTTGGACTTGGGCATACAGTGTTCATAATTTCAAACTTCGCAGATGCATAAAACCGGGGGGATGAGGAGTAGGAGCAGGATATTTCGGGAGGTCTCCCACAGCCTGGGGAAGGGGGTTGAAATGTGAAGGTTGATGGTTCGTGCCAGCGATACATTTTCACAGGTGATCTGAAGTTGAAAGTTCCCCACGACACAGCACTATTGAAACATGAACTCTTTGTTTCCTCTCTCTGCTGATGCTGCCCGTTCCTCTGATAAGGCTGCTTGGTGCTCTCTCACTTTGCTTCCAAGACAGCTTCCTGGCATTCTCCTCCTCTCCCCATTGATGCCCAGGGGAATCCTGCCTCCTGCCACCTCACACTCCCACAAAATCCACCCCATTGGCTGCTGGCAGTATCCAGTCCAGCAGCTTTCCTGTGAGCTCCACTTCCCATTTAAGAGTCACTGGATGACTTTCAGACTGGGTCAGGATGCCCAATGTTTGTCAAACCTGATCCACTAAAGGGAGATTCTTCAATGAACTCTATCAGCACAGCACCATTGATAATAAGTGCTGCCACATTAGCTGTGGGCACAATGCCAAGCATAGGCCTGTGGTGAAATCAGGTTAAACTCCTTGGCTGTTGTTTTGCGCCAAGGCAGAAATTACCACTTACTTCCTGCTGGCAAACAATTATTAGAGTCAGAGAGTCAAAACAGACCAGCGGTCCAACACATCCACGCCGAACATAATCTCAGACTAAACTAGACTCACTTGCTTGCTCCTGGCCCATATCCCCGGAAAATTTCCTATTCAAGTACTTACCCAAATGTCTCTTAAACATTGTAATTGCACCCACATCAGCCACTTCCTCAGGATGTTCATTCCACATGCAAACCACCCTCTGTGTCCCAGAAAGTCAGACAGAACAGAAACTAGAGTACATAGAGTTAAAGAGTCATGCAACACAGAAACAGGCCCTTTGGACCATGCCAACCAAGTTTCCGAAACTGAACTAGTCCTAATATGGGTTTGGCCCGTATCCCTCTAAACCTTTCCTATACATGTACTTACCCAGATGCCTTTTAAATATTGTAATTGTACCTGTATCTATCACTTGCTCTGACAGTTTGTTCAATACACATACCGCCCTCTGTGTAAAAAAAGTTGCCCGTCAACTCCCTTTCCCCTCTCATCTTAAACCTATGCCCTCTACTTTTGGACTCCCCTACCCTGGGGGGAGAAAACCCATCTTGGCGATTCACTTTATCTATACCCCTCATGATTTTATAAACCTCTGTAACGTCACCCCTCAGCCTCTGATGCTGGGCCTCCAAGGGAAAAATGTCCCAGCCTATCCAGTCTCTCCCTATAACTCAAATCTTCCAGTCTCGATCAAATCTTTTCTGCACCCTTTTGTTCAATGACATCCTTCCTATGGCATGGTGACCAGAACTGTACACAATGCTTCAAAAGTACATAATGGGTTGTTATAAATGGTGAACAAGGCGTAGGAATGGGAGTGGACCATTTGACCCATCGAGTCTGCTCTATTCAGTAAGATTGTGGCTGAGTTGGAGCATTGACACCACTTTCCCATCTTAAATGCCCAAGACACTGAATCACTTCAGATCTCAGCCTTGACTGTGTTCAACCACAATGCATTCACAACGCTCCGGGATTCCGAGGATTGGCAACCCTTTGAGCCAAGAAATTTCTCCTCATCTCATTTCGAACTGATTGACCCATTATCCTGAGTTGGTGTCCCTATCCTGTGAAACCCTTTCTGAATCCTGTATGCCCCGACGAGATTTATACAGAAGATGGGCTCCTTGTGCCCAGCAAGTCTTGATCCAAAATTGTCCATTGGTGAGAATTCAATGAATGTGAAATGCAAATCAACATTAAATATTAATGGGACTTTCCAGATCATGCCTTTAAATCATCATGGATTCCCAACGTGGACTTCAAGTTTGAAGTTAATTACAAAGATAGGGACAGGTAGCACTGAGGAGGTGGGGAGGCTGCAGAAGGATTTGAACAGATTAGGAGAGTGGGCAAAGAAGTGGCAGATGGAGTACAACGTGGGAAAGTGTGAGGTCATGCACTTTGGTCGGAAGAATAGAGGCATGGACTGTTTTCAAAATGGGGAGAAAATTCAGAAGTCTGAAGTGCAAAGAGACGTAAGAGTTCTCGTCCAGGATTCTCTCAAGGTAAACTTGCAGGTTGAGTCAGTAGTTAGGAAGGCAAATACAATGATGGCATTAATTTTGAGAGGGTTTGAATATAAAAGCAGGGATGTATTTCTGAGGCGCTATGAGGCTCTGGTCAGACCACATTCAGAGTACTGTGTGCAGTTTTGGGCCCCACATCTCAGGAAGGATGTACTGGTCCTGGAGCATATTCAGAGGAGGTTCATGAGAATGACCCCAGGAATGAAAAGCTTAACATGTGAGGAACATTTGAAGACTGTGGGTCTATACTCGATGGAGTTTAGAAGGATTAGGGGGGATCTAACTGAAACGTACAGAATACTGAATGGCCTGGACTGTTGGGAAGATGCTTCCATTGGTAGGAGAGACTGGGACCTGAGTACACAGCCTAGGATAAAGGGAAGACCTTTTAGAATGGAGATAAGGAGAAACATCTTCAGTCAGAGAGTGGGGAATCTGTGGTATTCATTGCCACAGAACGCTGGGGCGGCCAGATCATTGAGTATTTCTAACACTGAGATAGATAATATCTTGGTTGTCAAAGGGAACAAGGGTTACAGGGAGAAAGTGGGACAATGGGGTTGAGAAACTTATCAGCCAGGATTGAGTGGCTCCATCTTGGGTACAAAGGTACCTGGTATGGATATTTAAGTACATATTCTTAGGGAGAAACAAAATGAGAAAAATTAAAAGGAAGGTCTAGCATTACAGATCATAGGAATACATTAGATAAATAAATAACAGGTTCAGAATAATGGTTCTTCCAATCCAGTTCACGCCCCTTCCTAGCCTCTAGTCCACACGGGGTCTTGACTCCAGACCACGCAGGGTTTCACCTTGGGGCTGGGAGCCTACTCTCTCAGAAACTTGTTCGTCTTTGTGATTCTTTAATCAAGACAGCAGTGGGGGCCCAGTAATCCCTCAAAGTCGCAGTTAGATTTTAATTGATAAGAGAGTCAAAAGTTATCAACAAAAGTGGAGCTAAGGCTAAGGGACCTACCAAAAACTGAGAAGCACTTGAGGGGCTGAATGGCCTGGTCTAGCTCCTATTTAGCTTAGGTTAATTACAGTGTGGAAACAGGCCCTTCGGCCCAACACCGACCCTTCGAAGAGCAATCCACCCAGACCCATTCCCCTAGGGGCAATTTAGCATGGCCAATTTACCTAACCTGCACATCTTTGGATTGCGGGAGGAAACTGGAGCAAACCCCTACAGACACGGGGAGAACGTGCAAACTCCACACAGACAGTTGCCAGAGGCAGGAATTGAACTCGGATCTCTAGTGCTGTAAGGCAGCAGTGCTAACCACTGTGCCACCCATTCTTTACGCTCTTAAGAATATCGATGTGAAATATAAGTGCACCCTCCATTTTGACATTTTGAAATACCAAATAACTGAAATTAATCAAGGTTCACCTTTAGGAATGGGTTTTACTGTATGTTGTTGGCTCACTTTTCCAGGGATATCATTGCGGGTACGGGGGGTGAGAGAGAGAGAGAGAGAGAGAGAGAGAGAGAGAGAGAGAAAGCCTGCGTGTGTGTGTGTCTGTATATGTGTGTGTGTGTGTCTGTATATGTGTGTGTGTGTGTGTGTATATATGTGTGTCTGTATATGTGTGGGTGTGTGTGTGTGTGTCCGTATATATGTGTGTGCATGCGTGTGTGTGTGTGCGTGTGTGTGTGTCTGTATATATGTGTGTGTGTGTGCATGTGTGTGTGTGTGGGTGTCTGTATATATGTGTGTCTGTATATGTGTGGGTGTGTGTGTGTGTCTGTATATATGTGTGTGTACGTGTGTGTGTCTGTATATATGTGTGTGCGTGTGTGCGTGTGAGTGTCTGTATATATGTGTGTGTGTGTGTGTGTATATATGTGTGTCTGTATATGTGTGGGTGTGTGTGTGTGTGTCTGTATATATGTGTGTGTGCGTGTGTGTGTGTCTGTATATATGTGTGTGCATGTGTGTGTGTGTGTGCGTGTGTGTGTGTCTGTATATATGTGTGTGTGTGTGCATGTGTGTGTGTGTGGGTGTCTGTATATATGTGTGTCTGTATATGTGTGGGTGTGTGTGTGTGTCTGTGTATATGTGTGTGTACGTGTGTGTGTGTCTGTATATATGTGTGTGCGTCTGTGCGTGTGTGTGTCTGTATATATGTGCGTGTGTGTGTGTTCATGTGTGTGTGTCTGTATATATGTGTGTCTATATATGTGTGCGTGTCTGTATATATGTGTGCGTGTGTGTGTGTGCGTGTGTGTGTATGTGTGTGTGTGTTGTATATATGTGTGTGTGTGCGTGTGTGTGTGTTGTATATATGTGTGTGTGTGTGTGTTGTATATATGTGTGTGTGTGTGTGTGTGTGTGTGTGTGTGTGTAGACCTGTGACTGAAAAACACAGGAAGAAAGATATTTGGCAGTGACCATGTTGAGTTATTTGTCTTGCAACATTGCCCAGAAAGCATTCTATCTGTATTACCGTCAAGAGTCCTTAATTCTATTAATCTATTAATGACAGCAACTTCATTAATCTTTAAACACATAATGTGAACAAAAATACCTTAGTTTGAGATAATGCAGGGATTTAGGGGAGAATTGACAGCCTGATGATAACATTTTCATTGCATTTGTAAATGTTTACTCTTCTTTTTGATTTATAGTGATGACGTGGAAGGAATTATTGGCCAATTGATTTCCATTGGAAACAAATTGTTACCCTACAAAATTAAGCAAAGCAATGCCACAATAGGGAATAGGAAGTTGGAGAAGGAAGTCTTTAGTTGAACATGCTTACTGTGGCTGATCTATATTTCCACAGCTAATTAAAATCTACGTTACCCACCACTATTTCCCATCAACCACCTCCAGAGGTGTAGTATTCTTTATCCTGGAAGGTTAAAAGATAGAGCAGGGAGGAGCCTTCTTGTGATGCACTGACGGTGTCCCTAGCCCTGAACCGGAAGGTCCAGATTCAAGTCCTATCTGCTCCAAGGATGTTTAATAGCGGCACAGTGGCTCAGTGGTTAGCCCTAATGCCTCACATCATGCGGGACCCAGCTTTGATTCCAGCCATGGGTGACTGTCTGTATAGAGTTTGCACATTCTCCTCGTGTCTATGTGGGTTTCCTCCAGGTGCTCTGGTTTCATCCCACAGTCCAAAGATATACAGGTTAGGTGGCTTAGCCATGCTAAAGCAAAAATATAGTGTCCAGGGGTGTGCATGTTACATGGGTTAGACTTGGGATTGTGGGGATGAATTGAATTTATTGTCACATGTACCGAGGCACAGTGAAAAGCTTTGTCTTGTTAGCAATACAGGCAGATCACAGAGTTAAGTAGGATAGATAAGTAAATAATAGGTAAACAGAGGCAGAAACAAAAACACAGCTACAGGCGAATGTTAAGAGTTTGTGAGCCCATTCAGTATTCTAACAACAGTAGGGTAGAAACTGTTACGAAACTGTCTGGTGCATGTGTTCAGGCTTCTGTACCTTCTCCCCGATGGTAGAGGTTGTAAAAAAACATTGTCAGGGTGGGATAGATCTTTGAGAATGCTGGCGGCCTTTCCTTGACAGCGGGCCTGGTAGATGGGTTCGATAGATGGGAGGTTGGTCTTAGTGATTGTCCAGGCCGAGTTCACCCACTCTCTGTAACCGTCTCCGATCTTGGATGGTACAGTTGCCACACCAGGTAGTGATACATCCAGACAGAATGCTCTTGATGGCGCACCTATAAAAGTTGGCAAAGGGTATTCACCGTCATGCCAAATTTCCTCAGCTGCCTGAGGAAGAAGAGACATTGTTGGGCCTTTGTAACCACATGAAGAGTCCAAGAAAGCTTGTTGTGGATGACCACTCCCAGGAGCTTGACACTCTCCACTCATTCCACCTCTGTGCTGTTAATGTGAAGGGGGGGCATGAGTAACATCCCGCCAAAAGTCAATAATGAGTTCCTTAGTTTTGTCGACATTGAGAGCTAGGTTGTTCTCAGTGCACCATTTTTCCCGGTCTTCTGCCTCCCATCTGTAATCTGTTTCATCACTATCTGAGATGCGCCCGACTATGGTGGTGTCATCAGCGAACTTATAAATGGCATTAGTCTGGTATTTGAAGACGCAATCATGGGTATACAGTGAGTACAGTAGGGGGCTGAGTACACACCCCTGAAGGGCTCCAGTGTTGAGTGTTAGTGAGGATGAAATATTGTCCCCGGTCTTCACTGATTGTGGCCTGTGGGTCAGGAAACTGAGGATCCAGTTACAGAGAGTGAGGCTTACTCTGAAATCATGAAGTTTAGTAATCAGTCTTGAGAGGATAATAGTGTTGAAGGCTGAACTGTAGTCAATGAGTTGGATTCTTCCATAGCTGTTCTTGGTGTCGAGATGTTCTAGGGAGGAGTGAAGGGCAAGTGATATGGCATCTGACGTGGATCTGTTGGTCCGATTGGCAAATTAGAGTGGGTCAAGAGTAGCGGGGAGGCTGGAGTTGATTAATGCCATGACCAGCCTTTCAAAGCACTTCATGACCACCAAAGTTCGGGCCACTGGGCGGTAGTCATTGAGACATGCTGCATGAGCCTTCTTAGGCACAGGGATGATGTTGGCCCTCTGGAAACAGGCAGGGACAGTGGCCTGCTGCAGGGAGAGGTTGAAGCTGTCCGAGAGGACCTCTGCCAGTTGATCTGCGCCTGGTCTGCGTGCCCGGCCTGGTACTCTGTCTGGTTCCATCACTTTCCTTGGATTCACACAAAGGAAAACTGATCTGACCTCTGATGCAGTGACAGTTGGGATAGGTTCGTCAGGACTTGTCAGAACAGGATGTTCTCTTTGGACGGTCAGTGCAGACTTGATGGGCCAAACGGCCCCTTTCCACACTGTAAGAATTCTAATGGTTGGGAACCGGAGTTAGGTGCCTTAAAGATGACATTTTGAAAGCCGTGGAGTGGGTTTGCTGTCTCCCCAAGGCTGTTTCCAAGCCTGGCGGTCTAGTCATGATCCTGGAGGGGAGACTCTTTCCAGGGGATGGCTTACAACCTGAGCTCTGGCTGAATGACCATTACAGGGTCTGGGGAAGGTCACCCAAGTGAACTATTGTGCCCTCTCCTGGCCAGGTGTAAGTTGCTTGGGGGCTGAGAAACAGCCCAAGGCTGTGGAATTTCAAATGCATGAGCCAACATTATGGATACTTTATTGAACAATCATGCCATGCTCTTTGCCTTGCTACTTCCATTAGCCCCACCTATTGGTGTCACTCTGTATAGCAGCTACAAGTGAACACTGTATCCAAATGACTATTTCAAAATAATACAATACTACATCTCCGTGACACCCCACCTCCTGCCCTGAGCCCACCTCTAGTTGACATTAGGAATATGGTATTAAGTGACCCTTTAGTTATATTGAGCTGTTTCACCAAGGAAGACCCATGAGATGGCGATGACCTGTGAAATGCAAGCCTTATGTTGAGGAGATGAACTGACACAGGTCAGTAGTTTGTTTTATAACTCAGGCCATAGCTGCCACATTTATTGTTCAACTCTTGAACTGAGTGGGCCCTTTCAGAGGGCAGTTGAGAGTCAAGCATACTGCTGTAGGTCTGGAGTCACATGTGGGCCAGACCAGGTAAGGACAACTGATTTTAATCTCTAAATGGCATAGGTGAACCGGATGTGTTCCTACAACAATTGTAGTCGCCATCCCTGGGACCAACTCCCAATTCCACCAGTTGCCTTTGATGAGATTTGAACTCACATCTCCACAGCATTAGACTGGGCCTCTTGACAAAAGACAAGATGGTGGTGGAATAAGATGATGCTTTAGCCGGAGCTCTTCTGCTCTCTCTGTTTCTTTTCTTTACACTTCTTTGCTATTTTGCGTTTTTGTTTTCTCTCATCTTTCCTCTCTGCCGAAGTCCTGAACTCTCAGCCCATGTAGAGGTCTCCTGGCCTAGTGTGACCGTTTCTCGGCCTGCGTAGTGATCTTTCAGCCTAGCATGGCCTCAGCGTGGGCTTCGGAGATGATTCCAGAGAAGTCTCCCTGCCTCAAGGGTCTCAACATTAAACCCGGCGCCAACTGGATTCAAGACCTGGTACAGGCTGGAGTCCGGGTGTGGACTAGGTTGGAAGGACTGTCGTTTTGTGAACCTTTTATTTCTCTATTTTCTAACTTACCCTTATGATCTGCAATGCGGGAGTTTTTATTTCTTAACTTTTCCACTGTTTTTTTCCTCAGAACATGTACTGTTCTGTGGACCCATGATGGCACCATAAATGGTGACTTGTAACCTTTTCTCTGTACTCATTCGAGTACATGTGACAATAAAGCTCATTCTATTCAATCACATTTCTAATGAAATCTACATTATGCTACTGCCCAGTGCAAGGATAGAGGCGATGGATAAGGCATGAAATGAGCACTTTGGACAGTGCTAATCGATCTATAAACAGTGCTGGTTAGAGTGAGGGTACATATTTGTTATGAGATGGCTTGCCTTGCTAGTTTGTATGCTTTGTGACTCTGCTTATTGTCAAACTACTGGGTCTAAAGAAGGCTAAAAGCAGCTAGAGTCTGAAAACTGAGCTCTCTTCCTCCCCAGCAATGTAGGCCAAGCCTCATCGTTTTGCCTCCTGCATTTATTTGTGTTTACTTTCAACAATGGCATAACCCTTTCCCCAAACTAAACCAACTCGCTGGTTTATTGAGCGCTGTGCTAATGCTCATCTTTTCTAATGCTCATAAGCTTTGGGAAATGCCTGCATTCTGATGGTTAAGGTGAAAGGAATAGCAAAGTGAAATGACTCTCTTCCTCATAAAGCAGGGTCTCTGCCAGACATGACTCAAACAGCCTTTAGTGTCTTCTGTTATTATCAGTTTCTCCCTCAGTCTGAAGTCCGTTTGAGTTTTCATTTCGAATCAATGGTTAATTAGATTTCGACATCGCAGGCGTGTGACTGAATTCTTGGCATGGTTTGAGCCGCAAGTTGTCATAAATCTTTACAATCGAGCCAATTAAGGCAGTCTGGTTCTCCCTCACGACCACACCCTTTCCAAAAGAGCTCTCATTCATAACACTGAGGGTTGAAATTCTTCATTTCCTGCTGCCATGCAGCGTTGAGGTTTTGTGAGAAAAGCCATCCAAATCTGTTCAAACAAGTCTATTTCCTTATGGCTATTCAATGAGGAACCCTCCCCTCTGCCCCCTCCTCAAGCACCTTTCCAAAATACTTCCAGGTAAAATCAAACCGTGATCTTGCATGGCATGGTCCGCTCCTGATAAACAACAAAGATTCTCTTTTCCTGAAGTATAATGATAGTCAGATCTGGCCACACTGACCCCTTGGTCACGACAAAATCAAGACTGTTCTTGGAGCAGTCTAAAAGGCACAGGTTCTGCCTTGCTGTGAACAAACCGAGAGAAAGCCCTCCGACTTTACATTCCAGCTATTTAACGGGATGTCTTTGGAGGTCGGTGAAAACGGTTGGTTTTTTTTTCTCTCCATTCTTGGTTTATTCCCTCTCCCTCTCTCTCTCCTGCAATCTCTACCTCCCAACTCAAAGGGAACAGGCAAACCTTACCCCTAGCCAACCACAGTGGTCCGAAGAAGGGTTGAGGATCAGGGGTCGTGGAGTAGAGGTTAAGGGTCAGAGGCCGGATCAGGGTCTACAGAGGTTGGAGGGTCAGGAGAGGAAACTGCATGCAAAGGAGCCTCATCGGTTGGGGTAGGTGGGAGGATGAGGGGGATAATTGGGAGTAGCTGCTCTTGATCTATTTGTACGTGTTTACAAACTTTTGTGTCTTCTGCCTGATGGAAGAGATTGGAAGAGATTATAACTTGGGGTGGGAGGGGTCATTGATGATTATGGCTGCCTTTCCGAGGCAGAGAGAAGTGTGGATGGAGTCAATGGATGGAAGGTTGGCTTGTGTGATGGACTGGGCTGGGTTCACAACTCTCAATAGGCTCTTACCGTCCTGGGCAGAGCAGTTACCCGTACCAAGCCGTGATGCATTCAGATTGAGTGCTTTCTATGGTGCATCTATAAAAATTCACAAGAGTTACTGGGGCCATGCCACATTTCCTTAATCTCAGGAGGAAAGTCGACGTTTTTATGCTTTCTTGACTGTTGCATTGACGTAAATGAGGGGCATGGGTAAGGGAGTCCGGAACGAGAGAACCTAGGTCTAAGGTGAGAGGGGAAAGATTCAGAAGGGATCTGAGGGGTAACTTTCTCCCCCAGAGGGTGGTGCCTGCATGGAACAAGTTGCCAGAGGAAGTGGTAGAGCCAGTACAATTACAGCATTTAAAAGGCATTTGAGCAGATACATGGATAGGAAAGGCTGAAAGTGGTATGGGTCAAATACAGACAACCAGGACTAGTTCAGTATAGGAAACCTGGTTGGCATGGATGAATTGGGCCGAAGGGTCTGTTTCTGTGTTGTATGACTCTGTGTCTGAGGACGTATTGGTGCCATCCCTGCCTCAGCTTTTCTGCCGCTAAAACCCAGATTCAAGCCTGGGCTATGTCTAGGTCTGACTGTTTCCATTGCGCAGCTCACAAGGTTCTTTCAATCTTGTCCCGTGCCCGACGCACTCAAAGAGTTGTTGACCTCTCACCCCTGTGTGCTCACTGACCTAAGTGACATTGCCCACTCAATGGGAAATTGCTCAGGCGTTCGAAATGTGATACAAATGCAAATTGTTGTTGGAGGCAAGTGGACGTGATCACCATGGCAACGTGTAGGCCCTGGCCCTAAGGTTGGATGAACTACCAGAGTTGCAGTAGTGAAGACGCTGGAGAAAAACAATAAAGATGATAATATTCAGAGAAGCGAGCTCCCCCCCACCATGTGTAGTCGAAAGGTTCGAGGGCTTTACAAAACCCTACTCTCACCTTTCCCTGCCCACCTGAAAGCAGAAATATCGAATAATTCTGTTGCCTCTGAGTTGAACCTGAAGAGAATCCGAGAATCCACACATCTCTGGTCCATCAAGGTATTGTGGACAAGGGTGTGAGGTGGTCTCCCTGAATTCAGTGCAGGGTCAGAATCCTGTATTAAAGGGTTAGACTAAGGTCAACCTTCCCTATCCCTTCCCAGTCTGCAAAAGAAACAGTGGGATTTGATTTCACCCTGCCCTCCCCCCTTCACTGTCTGATCACACAGCATTGCCCGTTGATGTGAAGGGCACTGCTTGTCACTGGCCACTCGGGGTGTTTTCCTATCTTCCTGGTGGTGGGAATTGAATAAAGGTTTGTGCACCTGTTGCCTCTCACTGTGTCAAAGAATGAAAGGAAAAGAAACAGTGGGATGGAGACTCCGCCACCGAACAGCACCAATCGCAAGTGCAGTCGTTCTTGGCTCTGCAGGTTGTTAATTAGTTGCCTCCAAATTCTTTCCACAAGGCAATAGGTTTTGTTCTGGAATGGGAATGATTAAAGGGTAAGGAAATCCGGGACCTCAAGCAGCCCACTGGGTGGAGTGGGTACTGGGCCGATCCCACCGAGGACTGAAAAAGCCCCTGATCCGAAACAGTTCCAGTGCTTTACAAACTGCTCAGCGTGATAAATCCCCGTCAATCCCATAGCCCAGCACGGTGCAGAATTGATCCTGTCACTTCTACTAAATGATGACCAGACGCTGCTAACTCAGATGACAGCCTTGTTCTCAGAGTCTGCTGGTTCCAATGAATGCTGGGGTCTGTGCTGCACAGAACAGGCACCCTGACAACGTGGTGATTAACTCCTTCCCTCCCCCACCGGTCGGCACTGAAAGAGCACAGTCCAAACTTTGCTGCCCTCAGAGTTCGTTGGGTGCCCCCTCACCAGGGGAGGAGCGGGAGGCTCCGTGCTGGGTATGAGACCGTGTTACAAGGGGAGGTGGATTGTCAGTGCAAGTGGACGCAGAGTGAACTTTGTGGGGTAACTGCAGAAGCTGAGGAGCACAGACGGCTCGGGGAACAGAGACACCTTTGGTGTAGTTGGGAAGACAGTAACAAATGTGCGGTGGGGAGTGCATTAAGGGAGGGAGGGAGGTCCTGTATGGCCAGCAGACAGCGCCACGTTAACCATATTGGTTGAAGAGTAAGTCATTCTTTGGGAATCTATAAGTTTATTTAAAATGATGACACATATTCCGAGTTACCAGACAGGCATTGGAGCAGAGCTGCAGCCTGGACCTTCCCAGCACAGAGAGGACACACAGGCCTGTTTACAGACAACGACCCGAGTCATTTAAGGCGGGAGTTTCCGATCAGAAACAGTGCAACAAGACCAGGGAAGGCACTAGGAATACTGCGGTGAGTAACTCACCTCCTGACACCCCAAAGCCTGTCCACCATCTACAAGGTACAAGTCAGGAGTGTGAGGGAATACTCCCCACTTGCCAGGATGGGTACAGCTCCAACAACACTCAAGAAGCTTGACACCATCCAGGACAACGCAGCCGCTTGATTGGCACCACATCCACAAGCATCCACTCCCTCCACCACCAACGCTCAGTAGCAGCAGTGTGTACCATCTACAAGATGCACTGCAGAAGTTCACCAAAGATCCTCAGACACTACCTTCCAAACCCACGATTACTTCCATCGAGAATGACAAGGGCAGCAGATACATGGGCACACTATGTCTGCAAGTTCCTCTTCAAGCCACTCACCACCCTGACTTGGAAATATATCGCTGTTCCTTCGCTGTCTCTGGATCCAAATCCTGAAATGCCCTCGCTAAAGGTGTTGTGGGTCAACCTACAGCACATGGACTGCAGCGGTTCAAGAAGGCAGCTCACCACCACCTTCTCAAGGGGCAACTAGGGACGGGCAATAAACGCTGGGTCGGCCAGGGATACCCACTTGCCATGAATTTCACATCCCTTTTTCACATCAGACTCAGTGCTGAAAAATCTCAAACACAATACCCCCACCCTGGCAGCTTTCTAACCAAAGTGCTGGGATCTCACCAACGCGTTTACCTCTGCACCATAGTCCATGGTGAAGTATAACAGGAGACAGGAGACTGCACTTGGTGGAAATATTGCCATGCTGTGCACTCCTCCACCAGAGACTGTGATCAGTTGCAGTACTGACCCCAGCCTCTGCAGGCACTGTAGTACAATGGTCGTCCACACCAAATCCTGTTTCTCAGTGCTCCCCTGCCCACAGACTCCATCTGAGAAGCTGCAAGGGTTGATGGGAAAGGTCAACTTGGGGGTGATGGGAACGGTTGGCACATTGGCTAGCTCACTGGAGGGAAGCTTACACATTGCTTATGCTCCAGAGCTGGTCCCACTAGCCACCATTCTACTTTTAGTTACAAAACCCACCGGTTTGACCAGGCCTATCTGACTGAACCTCTCCCGATGTTCAGTAGCATTTCAGCAACAGCAAGAAGAGAATATTAACCACACTGTCACACCAAGCACACACAGACAGTACCCTGATCATGTAGATCAGGAGTTGAGCACTACAGCAACCACCTACAATCACTCTCGATTCCCCACTCCCACACCACCAGGTTTGTATCTTTAAAGGGTGCTCCCAGAACTTTCAATCATACACAGTTCCCATTATCCAGCTTCTGGCCATGCTAGCTTCTTCTCTGTTACCCCATCAGAAACAGAAACAATCTAAAAGCCTTACACATCAGGCAGCTACTGAAGCAAGAGAAGCAGAGTTAATACAAATTGCCTTTCAACAGAAGTGGAAAGTACATACACGGTTGATAGTAGGGCCCTGGGGAGAGTGATCGAACAGACAGACCTAGGGGTGCAGGTACATAATTCCTTCTAAGTGGTGTTACAGATAGACAGGGTAGTGAAGAAGGCATTTGGCATGCTTGCCTTCATTGGTCAGAACATTGAGTAAAGGAGTTGGATGTCGTGTTACAGCTGTACGAATCATTGGTAAGGCCATATTTGGAGTACTCTGGTCACCCTGCTTATAGGAAGGATGTTATTAAACTTTACAAGGATGTTACTGAATCTGGAGCGTTTCAGTAATAAGGAGAGGCAGGATAGACTGGAACTTCTTTCCCTGGTCCATAGGTTTCTGAGTGGTGACCTTATAGAGGTCTATAAAATCATGAGGGGCATTGATAAGGTGAATAGCCAAGTTCTTTTTCTTAGGATGGGGGAGTCATACAGTCATAGAGTCATAGAGATGTACAGCACACAAACAGACCCTTCGGTCCAACCCGTCCATGCTGACCAGTGGTCCCAACCCAATCTAGTCCCACCTGCCAGCACCCGGCCCATATCCCTCCAAACCCTTCCTATTCATATACCCATCCAAATGCCTTTTAGATGTTGCAATTGTACCAGCCCCCACCACTTCCTCTGGCAGCTCATTCCATACACGTACCACCCCCTGTGTGAAAAAGTTGCCCCTTAGGTTCCTTTTATATGTTTCTCCTCTCACTCTAAACCTATGCCCTCTAGTTCTGGACTCCACGACCCCAGGGAAAAGACTTTGCCTATTTATCCTATCCATGACCCTCATGATTTTATAAACCTCTAAAAGGTCACCCCTCAGCCTCCGACGCTCCAGGGAAAACAGCCCCAGCCTATTCAGCCTCTCCCTGTAGCTCAAATCCTCCAACCCTGGCAACATCCTTGTAAATCTTTTCTGAACCCTTTCAAGTTTCACAACATCTTTCCAATAGGAGGGAGACCTTAACTAAAGGGATAAAGGTGAGAGAGGAAAGGTTTAAAAAGGACCCAAGGGGTACATTTTCACGCAGAGGGTGTTGCATTTATGGAACGAACTGCCAGAGGAAGCGGTGGAGGCTGGTACAATGACAACATTTAAAAGGCATCAGGATGGGTATATGAATAGAAAAGGTTTAGAGGGATATGGGCCAAATGCAGGCAAATGGGACCAGTTCAGTTTAGTAATCCTGGTCAGCATGAGCGAGTTGTGCCGAAGGGCCTGTCACCGTGCTGTATGACTCTCTGGACACTGTCTCCATCCAGGTGTCTCACTCCTTTCTCACTTCCCCACCCATCCCTGTCTCCCCCCTACATCCCCTCCACCCACCATCAGCAGAAACACTGGCCGTTCCCAGCTACTTGCTGCGCCAGAGAAGGGTCACCTGACCCGAAAAGTGAGCACTCTATTTCTCTCTCCACCGATGCTGTCAGACCCGCTGAGTTTCTCCAGCGCTCTCCATTTAACATTTGCTCCTGGCCTCCGACATTCATTTTGTCTCTCTTTCTCTTTCCAAACTGAGCAGGTTTCAATTCCTGCATTCGAATAGTGCCTGCATCTGTACTGCAGCGGCTGTGATGTGTTTTTTTTGTGGGGGGGGGGTGGGGAGCGGTAGCAGTTTCTTTTACAGCCATGAGCATGGAGATTTGGGCCCAGTTTCCTAGTTGCCATCACCAGCCTTTCAAGCAATGTCTTTCAGTGCACTACAATATAGAACATAGAACATAGAAAAATACAGCGCAGTACAGGCCCTTCGGCCCTCGATGTTGCGCCGACCGAAGCCCACCTGCACTCGTTCCAATGCCTCCACATCCTTCCTATAGTATGGCAACCAAAACTGCGCACAATACTCCAGATGAGGCCGCACCAGAGTCTTATACAACTGCAACATGACCTCAGGACTCCGGAACTCAATTCCTCTACCAATAAAGCCCAGTACACCATTTGCCTTCTTCACAGCACTATTTACCTGTTGGGACAGCTTGACGGTGACATAGAAATGTTAGCCAATTCACTGCTTTTATTTCGAAGCAGCCTCTTAAAGAAATGTGAGGGCCCCTTGGACCCGAAACATTGACTCTGCTTTCTCTCCCCGCAGGTGCTCCCTGGAGCCACTGAGTTCCTCCAGAAGTTTCTACTTTTGTCTCTGAAAACGTGCGGCTCTGGAGCAGGTAGATTGATTGACAGCAGGTCAGGAGCTCCCTCAGGCAGTAAGTGTCGTCACCTTGCGTGAAGGGTGAGGCACAAGTCAACCTTCACCCAGCGATGTGGAAGTTAGATTAGATTGGATTCCCTACAGTGTGGAAACAGGCCCTTCAGCCCAACAAGTCCACACACACCGACCCTCCAAAGAGTAACCCACCCAGACCCATTCCCGCTGACTAATAGAATTGAATTGAATTTATTGTCACAGTGAAAAGCTTTGTCTTGTGAGCAATACAGGCAGATCACAGAGTTAAGTAGCATAGATAAGTAAATAATAGGTAAACAGCAGCAAAAACAAAAACAGATATATAGGTGAATGGGAAGAGTTTGTGAGTCCATTCAGTATTCTAACAACAGTAGGTAGAAACTGTTACAAGATAGGCTGGTGGGTGGGCTCAGGGTTCTGTACCTTCTCCCCGATGGTAGAGGTTGTCAAAAAACATTGCCAGGTTGGGATGGATCTTTGAGAATGCTGGCGGCCTTTCCTTGACCGCGGGCCTGGTAGATGGATTCTAATACACCTAACACTATGGGCAATTTGACACGGCCAACACACCTATATTGCACATCTTCGGGCTATGGAAGGAAACCGGAACAAACCCACACAGACGTGGGGAGAATGCGCAAACTCCATTAAGGCATTTGTCTGAGGCTGTCTTCGAAGCTGGGCCCCTGGAGCTGTGAGGCAGCAGTGCTCACCAATGAGCCACCGTCCTGCCCCAGGAAAAGTGCATGACCAGTGATGGTGCCTGAGGGAGAAGGGGGAGCACACCAGGAGAGGTGTTCAGCAAGGAACAAGGCACTTTGGTGTTGCTCGGGAGGACTGATGGATTAATGATTTGTCTGACCCATGGTACATCCAGCAGAACAGTCTTCATAGGATCACTCACAATCGCCTCAGGGGATGCGTCTTCAGTCTTAAACCATGTGAGTCAGGGACCAGAGCAGCAGCAACTGACTCCTTGAATAAAGCAAACAAAATACCCAAGGCCGATTCAACATTTTTTTACAACCACACGTCGAGTATTTTCGCTGTGTCTCTCCGGACCAGCGGTAACACTTATTAGTTTGAGTGAATGCGTCGAAACATTAACACTTCCGATCGTTTTTCTCAGCGAACCAATCTTGAAAGGACAAGGTTGCAGCTGTTTTCTTTTGGTGTTGACAGGAATTTCCGGAGGACATCCCACCTTCCTGCTCAGTCACTGGGTGTGGGCCATTTCAAACCGAGCAGGAGGGGTTTATGGGTTCTGATGAATGAGTGTGATTAGGACACAGGGGAAACTCAGTGCTGTCTTGTGCATTAACCCATTTAACGCTTCAAACTGAGGTACCACAGAACCTTTTTTCTGCTTTTATGGCCCAACTAGTTACAAATATCCCTCATTTTGTTAAAACTCACCTGTGTTACAGTTTGAGACATGATTTTGTTTTTAAAAGGTTCTTGCACATTTCTGTGCAGATTGAGGTTCCTTTCATTCGTGGGACCTGAGTGTCTCTGGCTGTACTGGCATTTATTGCCCCCTCTCTAATTGCCCCTTGTAAGGATGTAGTGAACTGCCTTCTGTGTGGGGTACATACACCCACAATGCTCCAGGATTTTGACCCAGCAAAATGGCCGATACATTTCTAAGTCTGGCTGTAGAGCAGCTTGGGAAATTGCGTTGGAATCATTTATCAACTGGGAATAAACGACATGTAAAGCTTGATAATGTTCAGGGCGTAGGTCTGAAATGTCTGAAAGAGCAGCTGGATTGTATTACATGTTACCTCTGGCACTCAGTGTTGTCCCATTGACTTGAACAACTAATGGAACAAAGCTTTAATCTCCTGTCAGTAACCACCAACTGGCGCAGCAGTTACAATATTAACACTACTTTATTCAAGCTGGGCACAAAGGAACTCTCCCTCTTCACACGCCTGCAAACCCTTTTTCCTCTTGTCGGCCTTCGGAGCCAAGGAGCACATGTTATACATGAAGCTCGGAGCACGGATTACACTCAGAGGTTGCGCCATCAGTTTGTCCAGTTTTAAATTCACCAATTTTAGTGAAACTGTGCACAGGTTCAGAGACATCATGCTGGAAGCACAGCGAAAATTGGCTTAAGCAGAAATCTATGAACGGTTGCTCTTGATAAACCGCAAGGTTGACTGTATTATCCTGTCCGCTTATTAAATTTATTTACCGCTGCGTAAATGTCCTTGTTTTTCAATTGCACGGGGCAAACAAAATATCAACAGTTGATTCAATTTCGAGTCAATTTCTCCTCAAGCGCCGCGATCCTCACCATGTCCGAGTCGTCAGTTGAGGGTGTGAGTGAGAAGGCCAGTAAGCTTTATTTAAGTGATTTACGCTGTAAATCAAGTACAACAGTGATGTGTATACCCCCCCAGCATTACATTTCTATTACATAGTGTGTGTCTTTACATTGATTGTGTGGACCTCTTGATTAACTGGGATATTTGATCAACTGACCCACTCCTGGTCCAACGGGTGTCAGTTAATAAAATGTTTACAGTAATGCTGTCTTGTCCAACACAATTGATCAGGTTTGTGTAGGTGCAAATGTCAAAGGGATTGGCAATTCTAAACCCTAGACTCATGTTCCAGGTTCAAATCCACAATGACAACCCACGGTGGAATGCAAATGCAATGGATGTGGGCAGCACGGTGGCACAGTGGTTAGCACTGCTGCCTCACAGCGCCAGAGACCCGGGTTCAATTCCCGCCTCAGGCGACTGACTGTGTGCAGTTTGCATGTCCTTTCCGTGGGTTTCCTCCGGGTGCTCCAGTTTCCTCCCATAGTCCAAAGATGTGCAGGTCAGGTGAATTGGCCATGCTAAATTGCCGTAGTGTTAGGTATGGGGTAAATGTAGGGGTATGGGTGGGTTGCGCTTCGGCGGGGCGGTGTGGACTTGTTGGGCCGAAGGGCCTGTTTCCACACTGTAAGTAATCTAATCGGATCTGCCTGCAATGAAATGTTTCAGTGATGTTGCCAGGGTTGGAGGGTTTGAGCTAGAGGGAAGGACTGAATAGACTGGGGCTGTTTTCCCTGGAGAGTTGGAGGTTGAGGGGTGACCTCATAGAGGTTTATAAAAATCATGAGGGGCATGGATAAGGTAAATAGACAAGGTCTTTTCCATGGCTTGGGGGAGTCCAGAACTAGAGGGCATAGGTTTAAGGTGAGAGGGGAAAGATATAAAAGGGACCTAATGGGCAACTCTTCCACTCAGAGGGTGGTACATGTATGGAATGAGCTGCCAGAGGAGGCTAGTACAATTGCAACATTTAAAAGGCATCTGGATAGGTTTGGAGGGATATGGGCCAACTGTTGGCAAATGGGACTAGATTAACTTAGGATATCTGGTCGGCATGGATGAGTTGGACTGGAGGGTCTGTTTCCGTGTCTCTATGACTGCGATATCAACATTGTTGTAAAAACTCATATCTGGTTCACTAATACCCTGTAAGGAGGGAAATCCATCGTCCTTACCTGGTCTGGCCCTCACATGTCCCCTAAACTACAGCAATGTGGTTGGCTCTGAACTGTCCCCAGTAATTGCTTGGAAAGCCATTCTGTTCTATCAAACTGATGAGAAATGATCGTGGTAAACCCGAGTCCTACCAACCCTGCAGAGGCAGCCTTTATAAGTCAGGAGGCTCCTGCCTGTTGCAGAGCTGTCCTCCATTTTCGTCAAGTGACAGCCTGATATAGTCATGGCCATCGACACTATCGCAGATGCCAATGTTGTCAGCCCCACCAGAGGTGGCAGCACCTCTGATGGTATACAATCGGGAGGGAGTTGCCCTGGGATCCCTCTATGCTAAGTCCGGACCCCATCACCTCTCATGGCATCAGGTGAAACATGGGCAAGGAGACCTCCTGCTGAGCACGACATACCATTTCCCTCAATTGGTGAATCTGTAACCCTCCATGTTGAACACCAACTTGAAGAAGCAGAGGGTGGTAATGGATATACTCTGAGTGGGAGATTTCAATGTCTAGCAATATTGAAGGCAACAATCTATTATTACTGGACTGTTAAACCTGAGATCCAAGTAATGTTCTGGGGATCCAGGTTCAAATCCTGTTATGGCAGATGGTGGAATTCAAATTCAATAAAAATCCATAATTAATGATGACCATTAATCCTTTGTTGATTGTTGGAAATAACCTCAGGTTCACGAATATCCTTTAGGGAAGGAAATCTGCCATCCTTACCTAGTCTGGCCTACATATGATTCCAGACTCACAGCAATGTAGTTGACTCTTAACTGCCCTCAGGGCAATTAGGTATGGGCAATAAATACTGGCCAAGTCAGCGACACCCTCACCCTGTGGATAAATGAAAAAGCAATGGGTCCAAAAGGTTTAAGACTGATAAACGAAAGAAAGATCACATGGGAGACAAACCTAAGGTTCCCATCAGTCTTTGAAGCAATGCAGTGCATTTTCTTATACATTGCTGCAGAGATTCAATAAATTATATCTTAATTTATTCTTTGAGTAGGATAAAAGGTCGGCACAACATCGAGGGCCAAAGGGCTGCACTGTGTTGAAGTGTTCAATGTTCTATGTTTACTCTCAAGATGGAGTTTAATTTAGATAAACGTGAGGTGCTGCATTTTGGGAAAGCAAATCTTAGCAGGACTTATACACTTAATGGTAAAGTCCGAGGGAGTGTTGCTGAACAAAGAGACCTTGGAGTGCAGGTTCACAGGAAGTGGAGTCGCAGGTAGATAGGATAGTGAAGAAGACATTTGGTATGCTTTCCTTTCTTGGTTAGAGTCTTGAGTAAAGGTGGTAAAAACAATGATTGCAGATGCTGGAAACCAGATTCTGGATTAGTGGTGCTGGAAGAGCACAGCAGTTCAGGCAGCATCCAAGTAGCTTCGAAATCGACGTTTCGGGCAAAAAGCTACTTGGATGCTGCCTGAACTGCTGTGCTCTTCCAGCACCGCTAATCTTGAGTAAAGGGTTTGGGAAGTCCATGTTGTGGTTGAACAGGATATTGGTTAGGCCACCGTTGGAATATTGCGTGCAATTCTGGTCTCCTTCCTATCAGAAAGCTGCTGTGAAACTTGAAAGGGCTCAAACAAAAATTTACAAGGATGTTGCCAGGGTTGGAGGATTTGGACTATCGAGACAGGCTGAATAGGCTGGGGCTGTTTTCTCTGGAGCGTCAGAGGCTGAGGGGTGACCTTATAGAGGCTTACAAACTCATGAGGGGCATGGATAGGGTAAATAGACAAAGTCTTTTCCCTGGGGTGGGGGAGTCCAGAACTAGCGGGCACAGGTTTAGGGTGAGAGGGGAAAGATATAAAAGAGACCGAAGGAGCAACTTTTACACACAGAGGGTGGTACGTGTATGGAATGAGCTGCCAGAGGAAGCGGTGGAGGCTGGTACAGTTGCAACATTTAAAAGGCATCTGGATGGGTATATGAATAGGAAGGGTTTGGAGGGATATGGGCCAGGTGCTGACAGGTGGGACTGGATTGGGTTGGGATGTCTGGTCGGCGTTGACAAGTTGGACCGAAGGGTCTGTTTGCGTGCTTCTCGTCCCTTGACCACTGTTGACCTCAGTGGTATTTTTTAGTTCCTGGTCCAGAATATCCGATTTCGATAAGTTAACTTTGCTTTGACCTTGAGGTTCCTTCTGTCTTCTGCTGCGGAGACGGGCACAAAGTCAGTGAATGGTGGGCCAGGATTGTCACTCATGGGCTGGAAATCATGGATGCAACTATTTCCTGATGTCCTGCCAGGCAGTGCTATTTTCAGGTCAGGATTGTGAGTATAGGCTGGTGTCATGGCCACGCAAGGCTGGAACGGGGGCATGTGGATCCCAAGGGCAGCCTGGTTAGAAGGCTCTACTGTGTTCTCTAAATTAGATGTAGGTGTGCCAGCCCTCACCCCCACCCCACCCCACCCCACCTCCGCCCCCCCCGCCTCTATTCTTTAAGCCACTTGTCCAGTCTCCACTCTGGACAGAATTAATGAGCCCTGCGATAATAGCGGGAAATCTTTGAAATGGTGATTTGCTGTCAAAATAATCAGAAGACACATTAAAAAAGCCATTTTAGGGGCGGCACGGTGGCTCAGTGGTTAGCACTGCTGCCTCACAGGTTCGATTCCAGCCTCGGGCGACTGTCTGTGTGGAGTTTGCACATTCTCTTCGTGTCTGCGTGGGCTTCCTCCGGGTGCTCCGGTTTCCTCCCACAGTCCAAAGGTGTACAGGCCAGGCGAATTGGCCATGCTCAATTGCCCGTAGTGTTAGGTGCCCTAATCAGGGGTGAATGTGTTAGGTGAAGGGGTGAAATGTAGGGGAATGGGTCTGAGTGGGTTGCTCTTCGGAGGGTCGGTGTGGACTTGTTGGGCCGAAGGGCCTGTCTCCACACTGGAGGGAATTGAATCTAATCTAAAAAATGATGAACAGCTCTGGAACTTTCAAGCAACTGGCAATGGACATGACAATTTAATTTCCATTGGGATGAGGGGGAATGGAGGAGCCTTTGTAAATGTGCATAAAACAATCAGATTATATAAACAAAGATTTAAGACCCTCTTCAAAAAGTTTTAATCCTAATAATCCTCACCCAGAGAGTGGTGAGCCGATGGTAGTTTTACCATGGTAAGCAGTCAAAGCCAAAACACTGGGTGATTTCAAGAAGGTGTTGGATATACCGCCTGGGGTTAAAAGAATCAAAGGATACCAGGAGAAATCAGAAACTGGATCGTGAGTTGGATGATCAGCTGTGATCATAAAGACTGGTGGAGCAAGCGTTAAGGGCCTACTCTTGCTACTATATTCTATGTTACTATAACAGCTCATGAAGCTGTCAAATTAAACAACAGCCCTTCAAATCCTTCTGCACAAAAACTTTAATCCTATTAACTGTTCATAAAGCCGTCAATCAACGCAAATCTCACAATGTCCTTGACTACGTATCTCTCCCAGGTCAGCTGTCCCATGATCTAGTTGAATGGCACAGTCATCTTTTCCTTTTCCTATGTCTGCTGAGCTCTCAGTCTTACACCTGGACACTGTTCCAATGATGACACAAAGCAAGCTCAAGGGACAGCACCTTCACTCTTTGCTAAGTGCTCTCTACCCATATCACCCTGGCATTGAGCCCAACAACTTTAGGTCTCAAGGCCCACACCTGTTTCCTTAGTCTGTAGGTGCTGACGATGCAGAGGGAGAGAACAGGTTCAGTTGATTCGATTCAGATGCCTGGCATCGAGAAGATTTCTGCCTTTTATGCTCTGACATGAAGCGAGCTTCACTGTTGTAACTGAGGGTTCCTTGAAGCCTCTCGCCTCACCAATCCCCTTTCCCTTGACACTTAGACAGCTGATGATTCATAACGTGGCCTCTTTGAAATGAACTGGTGTGTTCAATTGCTTCCAGCTGGCTTTGGAAGCTGCATTTCATCCTCCCGATGTGAAAGGAGCTGTTTTCTCAGTTAGGTAAGCCAAGCCTGTTTTATTTTTGTTTGACCTGTGGGATAGTACTGTCGACGTTTATGTGAATTTTATTATATTCGTCCAGTCACTTGCCCAGCCTCCCCAAGCCCTGGATGCTTTCTGCCATTTTCCCAGGTTGCCTTTGGTGGAGTATTATCCTGTTATCCCTCAGACGTGACCTTCCTTCCCTGACACCATTCTCAGGATGGTCAGGAGATTTAGCTTCCCTCCCCTCTTTCTCAGTTCACGACTGCCCCTATATCCGAGCAGTGCACTCGCTGGCAGTTCACATCTGGTCGACAGAGTTCTTGTTTTCCTGCTTCACTCACTGGCCTGCTGTGTGGAAGTTAGAGCGGATGATTCAGCACAGCTCCAGGAAATGTCATAAAACCTCTCAAATCATTTTCCCTCACTCCACCACAAAACCCAGTTAACCCCGTCAGCCGCACGGTTACCACTGACGATTGCACAGGAATATTCACTGCAGTGGCTTCACACAAGGGCAATGTTACTTTGAAAATACTGTAAAAGGTGATCATACCCTAACTTGCTCCAGGTTTATTGTGTTATAAAGAAATGCTCGTTTTGACGGACAACATTATTTAGTCTCTCTGCTTTGTCACGTGTAACAAACTGTTGTGAAGTGATGGCTTGAGAAGTTGAAATTCAATTATTAAAGGGTGGACTCAGAATTGGTGACCATAGCAGCACGCATCAATTATTCGAAAACCCACCTTGTTCACTAATGCACCTTTAGGGATAGAAACTGTCACCCTTACCTGGTCAGGCCTACATGTGACTCCAGACTCAAGGCAACATGGTTGACTCTCAAGTAGCTTAGCAATCCACTCAGTTCCAGTACATTCAGAGACAAGCAACCAGTGCTAGCCTTGCCAGTGAAATCCACATCCCATAAGAATGTATTTAAGAAAGATCATGGCTGTCTGGTTAAGATGCTATAAAACTATCGAGTTCGGATTCTGCGCAGGATGTGTAACATTCACCTGAACGTCTTGGACTTCTCTGTAATGTTTCCCTAATGTGTTGGAGTCCCAGTCGAAGTTCTGGTAGCTAAATTGGGCAGCTAAATTGCCCAATATTGGCCACAATGTCAGATTCCCCTGACCTGTTTAACGTAATGCTGATAGTTCACCAATCTCGTGTTCATCACCAGGATGACAAGTGTCTTGGACCAGACCAAACGCCTTCAATATATATCAAGGAGATGACCTAGTCCTTAGCTTCTATCATTTTTGAAGGCAAGTTCCAGGTATGATTTGATTGGTCACCTACTCAGTTTTAAGCAAACCACATTTTATTCTTAAACCACCATTAAAATGCAAACAAATAAACAAGAATGAGCATAACATTGACTCTATCAAAATACGTCACAAAATAATTTATTCTTTAACTACTACTCATCCACAATTCGAATTTAACAGCATCTCATAAACACACCCTTGGCAAAGGCAAATTCAGCAAAACAGGTTTCCCTCACTTGCGATCTCCTGGAGAAAGGAGAAACTGACAGATTGAATCGAGCAGCGAAGAGAGAACTCAAGCTTTTTGCAGCAGCAGCAGAGAGAGAGAGAGAGCTGTATCTAGCAGCTTCAACTCCAAAGAGCCCCAACTTTAACAACTGAAAACAAAAACTAAAACTCTGGGTCTGTGTGACCCTGACTCCACTAACGTATGTAACAATTTTTACAAAATCCCCTGAGTTATTTACTTGTTTTCCATGGAGCAGACACATCGATAGCAGATTTTCAACACTCCTCTTCAAGAGAAACAGGACAGAATGAATCCCTATTAAAGGCATATTGTGTCATAAAAGGTACAGCTAGAGTGAACCAGAGTATGCAGTGGTCGCATGCCTCAATAGAAAAGCTGCACTACATAAAGGTAGCCTCACCAAGGGGAGGTAGACTGTGGCTGGGGTGAGTGGTGGGAGCCCTTGCTTTATAAGTGGCACGGACATAGTAAAGAGGGGTTTGCTAACACACAGTGGGGATGATGTGCTCCCAGCTTCTCAGACGCTGCACTGGTGGCCTTAGTGGAGGAAGTGTAGTAGAGGAGAGAAATGTAACGTTCTCAATGACACACTTCCTGGTCTCTAGTGAGGCTATGCATTATCTAACGAGAGGGAGTAGGAATTCATTGGCGCACTTGAGGACCATTGTGTGTTCTCAAACTTGAGGAGGTGATGGTACTGGTCATACTGGAGACACCACGTGCTGGGGCTATGATCTTCAGTCAGGTTGAGACTGTTGAGGAAGATGGCATTGTCATACTTAAACCACTGCCTCACATCCCCACTTCCTCCTCCTCCACAAACCCTTCCAATCTATAGGATAATGGATTGGATTTATTACGACTTGCTACCAAAGATTGCCCAGATGAATCTGCTGGCACACAGTCCAATTGTACGGGTTTATGGTCATGAGATTAGAGGGCAGTTAAAATGGATAAGGAAGAAATTCTTGAATGTAAGAGATGAACCTGCAGGGTTCAATTATGTGTCCATCTTTCCAGAAGGACAGGAGCATGTGGAGTATTTGAAAATTTCACAGGTGTAAATGAAATGGCCATGCAAACATTCAGTAACAAAAGGGTTTCAAGCAGTATAGATTTCTGATCAGGATTATTGTGCATGCAATAGCGTCATCTGCAAGTGAAGTTCAGTGGTCCACACAAAGCCGTGAGGAGGGTTAGTATTTATCTAATAAATACTCCTGATCATGGGAGGAAAAGAAACTTATGTCATAGAAACATGCTGAAAATACATCGTGGTAAGGGGGAGTAAGTGTGTCCAGTGCGAAACCATAATGAAAGAGGATGGCCACCATAAGAGTGAATTAAATAGACATGTCAACAGTTCTCAAAGTGATCCATGCAAAATGTTACAAAATATATCAGGAAGGCCAGCAACAATTTGGATTCTGATTTTAAGTCGCTGTTGTAACATCTCTTCAATTAAGCTCTCTCTGGATGCTGTATCCTTTTTTAAAAACTCTGGCACCTTCATAAGTTTTAATATCAAAGACTTTGAGTATGTCTTCAAATGTATCTGATGCTTGTGAACCCCTTGCTGAGCAACACCACATCTGACAGTGTTCCAAATTGTCTACAGAATCACGTTTCGGAATTAGTCCTCAGTTTTGGAGCTGTTCTTCGGCTCAAGAATTATTTTCTCCAAGATGGGCAGTTTTGTGTTGTATTATATTTTCAGAAGTTAAATCTTCCTGGCAAATCTATTTCTGATATCATGGTTTCAGAACATAATTAGGTATTTATCTTCTTTCAAGATTTTGTTTTACTATTTTGGTATGATAATGGCTATCCTGTACTTTGGCCATTGTCATGGAGGATTTTCCCTCTTTGCACAACTTAAATGAAGAATTTTCACACATTTTCAGCTATAATTGAGGATTCCTCAAAAATATTCAGCTCAAAAATAATCAGTTTTGCTCTTTCCGTGCTTTTCTGGTCCTAGAGTAGGTGAGTTGCTCTCTTGTTCCATTACTTTCTAGTCATGCCTCGTGGTGTCAATGGAATATGGTAGCAACATCCAAACTGAGCAGGTGCATGTTTTTAAATTTCTTGCCTTTAAGCCTAAAATATCATTTAAAATTTCCCCTTAGTACCAAGGATTTTCAGCTTGTACTTAAACAGCCTCCAATATCTATTCCTTCACTGATCATCACGTTGTGTGTTCTGTCATTCATATCTCTATGAGTGTGTATGTTCTTTAGAGGCTTATATGGTCCATTGTATATGAAGGTAACCACTCCCTGGTCTAATGAGAAGGGTTATAGAGTCATAAAGTCATAGAGCTGTACAGCACGCAAACAGACCCTTCGGTCCAACTTGTCAACGCCGACCAGACATCCCAACCCAATCCAGTCCCACCTGCCAGCACCTGGCCCATATCCCTCCAAACCCTTCCTATTCATATACCCATCCAGATGCCTTTTAAATGTTGCAACTGTACCAGCCTCCACCACTTCCTCTGGCAGCTCATTCCATACACGTACCACCCTCTGTGTGAAAAAGTTGCTCCTTCAGTCTCTTTTATATCTTTCTCCTCTCACCCTAAACCTGTGCCCGCTAGTTCTGGACTCCCCCACCCCAGGGAAAAGACTTTATCTATTTACCCTATCCATGCCCCTCATGATTTTGTAAGCCTCTATAAGGTCACCCCTCAGCCTCTGACGCTCCAGGGAAAACAGCTCCAGCCTGTTCAGCCTGTCTCAATAGCCCAAATCCTCCAACCCTGGCAACATCCTTGTAAATTTTTGTTTGAGCTCTTTCAAGTTTCACAGCAGCTTTCTGATAGGAAGGAGACCAGAATTGCACGCAATATTCCAATGGTGGCCTAACCAATATCCTGTTCAACCACAACATGGACTCCCAAACCATTTACTCAAGATTAGTGGTGCTGGAAGAGCACAGCAGTTCAGGCAGCATCCAAGTAGCTTTTTGCCCGAAACGTCGATTTCGAAGCTACTTGGATGCTGCCTGAACTGCTGTGCTCTTCCAGCACCACTAATCCAGAATCTGGTTTCCAGCATCTGCAGTCATTGTTTTTACCACCTTTACTCAAGACACTAACCAATAAAGGAAAGCATACCAAATGTCGTTTTCACTATCCTATCTACCTGCGACTCCACTTCCTGTGAACCTGCACTCCAAGGTCTCTTTGTTCAGCAACACTCCCTAGGACCTTACCATTAAGTGTATAAGTCCTGCTAAGATTTGCTTTCCCAAAATGCAGCACCTCGCATTTATCTAAATTAAACTCCATCTTGAGAGTAAACATAGAACATTGAACACTTCAACACAGTGCAGCCCTTTGGCCCTCGATGTTGTGCCGACCTTTTATCCTACTCAAAGAATAAATTAAGATATAATTTACTGTATCTGTGCAGCAATGTATAAGAAAATGCACTGCATTGCTTCAAAGACTGATGGGAACCTTAGGTTTGTCTCCCATCTTTCTTTCGTTTATCAGTCTTAAACCTTTTGGACCCATTGCTTTTTCATTTATCCACAGGGTGAGGGTGTCGCTGACTTGGCCAGTATTTATTGCCCATACCTAATTGCCCAGAGGGCAGTTAAGAGTCAACTACATTGCTGTGAGTCTGGAATCATATGTAGGCCAGACTAGGTAAGGATGGCAGATTTCCTTCCCTAAAGGATATTCGTGAACCTGAGGTTATTTCCAACAATCAACAAAGGATTAATGGTCATCATTAATTATGGATTTTTATTGAATTTGAATTCCACCATCTGCCATAACAGGATTTGAACCTGGATCCCCAGAACATTACTTGGATCTCAGGTTTAACAGTCCAGTAATAATAGATTGTTGCCTTCAATATTGCTAGACATTGAAATCTCCCACTCAGAGTATATCCATTACCACCCTCTGCTTCTTCAAGTTGGTGTTCAACATGGAGGGTTACAGATTCACCAATTGAGGGAAATGGTATGTCGTGCTCAGCAGGAGGTCTCCTTGCCCATGTTTCACCTGATGCCATGAGAGGTGATGGGGTCCGGACTTAGCATAGAGGAATCCCAGGGCAACTCCCTCCCGATTGTATACCATCAGAGGTGCTGCCACCTCTGGTGGGGCTGATAATGTTGGCATCTGCGATAGTGTCGATGGCCATGACTATATCAGGCTGTCACTTGACGAAAATGGAGGACAGCTCTGCAACAGGCAGGAGCCTCCTGACTTATAAAGGCTGCCTCTGCAGGGTTGGTAGGACTCGGGTTTACCACGATCATTTCTCATCAGTTTGATAGAACAGAATGGCTTTCCAAGCAATTACTGGGGACAGTTCAGAGCCAACCACATTGCTGTAGTTTAGGGGACATGTGAGGGCCAGACCAGGTAAGGACGATGGATTTCCCTCCTTACAGGGTATTAGTGAACCAGATATGAGTTTTTACAACAATGTTGATATCGCAGTCATAGAGACACGGAAACAGACCCTCCAGTCCAACTCGTCCACGCCGACCAGATATCCTAAGTTAATCTAGTCCCATTTGCCAACACTTGGCCCATATCCCTCCAAACCCATCCAGATGCCTTTTAAATGTTGCAATTGTACTAGCCTCCTCTGGCAGATCATTCCATACATGTACCATCCTCTGAGTGGAAGAGTTGCCCCTTAGGTCCCTTTTATATCTTTCCCCTCTCACCTTAAACCTATGCCCTCTAGTTCTGGACTCCCCCAAGCCATGGAAAAGACCTTGTCTATTTACCTTATCCGTGCCCCTCATGATTTTATAAACCTCTATGAGGTCACCCCTCAACCTCCGAAGCTCCAGGGAAAACAGCCCCAGTCTATTCAGTCCTTCCCTCTAGCTCAAACCCTCCAACCCTGGCAACATCACTGAAACATTTCATTGCAGGCAGATCCGATTAGATTACTTACAGTGTGGAAACAGGCCCTTCGGCCCAACAAGTCCACACCGCCCCGCCGAAGCGCAACCCACCCATACCCCTACATTTACCCCATACCTAACACTACAGCAATTTAGCATGGTCAATTTACCTGACCTGCACATCTTTGGACTATGGGAGGAAACTGGAGCACCCGGAGGAAACCCACGGAAAGGACATGCAAACTGCACACAGTCAGTCGCCTGAGGCAGGAACTGAACCTGGGACCCTGGCGCTGTGAGGCAGCAGTGCTAACCACTGTGCCACCGTGCCGCCCACATCCATTGCATTTGCATTCCACCGTGGGTTGTCATTGTGGATTTGAACCTGGAACATGAGTCTAGGGTTTAGAATTGCCAATCCCTTTGACATTTGCACCTACACAAACCTGATCAATTGTGTTGGACAAGACAGCATTACTGTAAACATTTTATTAACTGACACCCGTTGGACCAGGAGTGGGTCAGTTGATCAAATATCCCAGTTAATCAAGAGGTCCACACAATCAATGTAAAGACACACACTATGTAATAGAAATGTAATGCTGGGGGGGGGTATACACATCACTGTTGTACTTGATTTACAGCGTAAATCACTTAAATAAAGCTTACTGGCCTTCTCACTCACACCCTCAACTGACGACTCGGACATGGTGAGGATCGCGGCGCTTGAGGAGAAATTGACTCGAAATTGAATCAACTGTTGATATTTTGTTTGCCCCGTGCAATTGAAAAACAAGGACATTTACGCAGCGGTAAATAAATTTAATAAGTGGACAGGATAATACAGTCAACCTTGCGGTTTATCAAGAGCAACCGTTCATAGATTTCTGCTTAAGCCAATTTTCGCTGTGCTTCCAGCATGATGTCTCTGAACCTGTGCACAGTTTCACTAAAATTGGTGAATTTAAAACTGGACAAACTGATGGCGCAACCTCTGAGTGTAATCCGTGCTCCGAGCTTCATGTATAACATGTGCTCCTTGGCTCCGAAGGCCTACAAGAGGAAAAAGGGTTTGCAGGCGTGTGAAGAGGGAGAGTTCCTTTGTGCCCAGCTTGAATAAAGTAGTGTTAATATTGTAACTGCTACGCCAGTTGGTGATTACTGACAGGAGATTAAAGCTTTGTTCCATTAGTTGTTCAAGTCAATGGGACAACACTGAGTGCCAGAGGTAACATGTAATACAATCCAGCTGCTCTTTCAGACATTTCAGACCTACGCCCTGAACATTATCAAGCTTTACATGTCGTTTATTCCCAGTTGATAAATGATTCCAACGCAATTTCCCAAGCTGCTCTACAGCCAGACTTAGAAATGTATCGGCCATTTTGCTGGGTCAAAATCCTGGAGCATTGTGGGTGTATGTACCCCACACAGAAGGCAGTTCACTACATCCTTACAAGGGGCAATTAGAGAGGGGGCAATAAATGCCAGTACAGCCAGAGACACTCAGGTCCCACGAATGAAAGGAACCTCAATCTGCACAGAAATGTGCAAGAACCTTTTAAAAACAAAATCATGTCTCAAACTGTAACACAGGTGAGTTTTAACAAAATGAGGGATATTTGTAACTAGTTGGGCCATAAAAGCAGAAAAAAGGTTCTGTGGTACCTCAGTTTGAAGCGTTAAATGGGTTAATGCACAAGACAGCACTGAGTTTCCCCTGTGTCCTAATCACACTCATTCATCAGAACCCGTAAACCACTCCTGCTCGGTTTGAAATGGCCCACACCCAGTGACTGAGCAGGAAGGTGGGATGTCCTCCGGAAATTCCTGTCAACACCAAAAGAAAACAGCTGCAACCTTGTCCTTTCAAGATTGGTTCGCTGAGAAAAACGATCGGAAGTGTTAATGTTTCGACGCATTCACTCAAACTAATAAGTGTTACCGCTGGTCCGGAGAGACACAGCGAAAATACTCGACGTGTGGTTGTAAAAAAATGTTGAATCGGCCTTGGGTATTTTGTTTGCTTTATTCAAGGAGTCAGTTGCTGCTGCTCTGGTCCCTGACTCACATGGTTTAAGACTGAAGACGCATCCCCTGAGGCGATTGTGAGTGATCCTATGAAGACTGTTCTGCTGGATGTACCATGGGTCAGACAAATCATTAATCCATCAGTCCTCCCGAGCAACACCAAAGTGCCTTGTTCCTTGCTGAACACCTCTCCTGGTGTGCTCCCCCTTCTCCCTCAGGCACCATCACTGGTCATGCACTTTTCCTGGGGCAGGACGGTGGCTCATTGGTGAGCACTGCTGCCTCACAGCTCCAGGGGCCCAGCTTCGAAGACAGCCTCAGACAAATGCCTTAATGGAGTTTGCGCATTCTCCCCACGTCTGTGTGGGTTTGTTCCGGTTTCCTTCCACAGCCCGAAGATGTGCAATATAGGTGTGTTGGCCGTGTCAAATTGCCCATAGTGTTCGGTGTATTAGAATCCATCTACCAGGCCCGCGGTCAAGGAAAGGCCGCCAGCATTCTCAAAGATCCATCCCAACCTGGGAATGTTTTTTGACAACCTCTACCATCGGGGAGAAGGTACAGAACCCTGAGCCCACCCACCAGCCTATCTTGTAACAGTTTCTACCTACTGTTGTTAGAATACTGAATGGACTCACAAACTCTTCCCATTCACCTATATATCTGTTTTTGTTTTTGCTGCTGTTTACCTATTATTTACTTATCTATGCTACTTAACTCTGTGATCTGCCTGTATTGCTCACAAGACAAAGCTTTTCACTGTGACAATAAATTCAATTCAATTCTATTAGTCAGCGGGAATGGGTCTGGGTGGGTTACTCTTTGGAGGGTCGGTGTGTGGACTTGTTGGGCTGAAGGGCCTGTTTCCACACTGTAGGGAATCCAATCTAATCTAACTTCCACATCGCTGGGTGAAGGTTGACTTGTGCCTCACCCTTCACGCAAGGTGACGACACTTACTGCCTGAGGGAGCTCCTGACCTGCTGTCAATCAATCTACCTGCTCCAGAGCCGCACGTTTTCAGAGACAAAAGTAGAAATTTCTGGAGGAACTCAGTGGCTCCAGGGAGCACCTGCGGGGAGAGAAAGCAGAGTCAATGTTTCGGGTCCAAGGGGCCCTCACATTTCTTTAAGAGGCTGCTTCGAAATAAAAGCAGTGAATTGGCTAACATTTCTATGTCACCGTCAAGCTGTCCCAACAGGTAAATAGTGCTGTGAAGAAGGCAAATGGTGTACTGGGCTTTATTGGTAGAGGAATTGAGTTCCGGAGTCCTGAGGTCATGTTGCAGTTGTATAAGACTCTGGTGCGGCCTCATCTGGAGTATTGTGTGCAGTTTTGGTCGCCATACTATAGGAAGGATGTGGAGGCATTGGAACGAGTGCAGAGGAGGTTTACCAGGATGTTGCCTGGTATGGCAGGAAGATCGTATAAGGAAAGGCTGAGGCACTTGGGACTTTTCTCATTGGAGAAAAGAAGGTTTAGGGGAGATTTGATAGAGGTGTACAAGATGATTAGGGGTTTAGATAGGGTTGACAGTGAGAACCTTTTTCCGCGTATGGAGTCAGCTGTTACTAGGGGACACAGCTTTAAATTAAGGGGTGGTAGGTATAGGACAGATGTTAGGGGTAGATTCTTTACTCAGCGGGTTGTGAGTTCATGGAATGCCCTGCCAGTATCAGTGGTGGACTCTCCCTCTTTATGGTCATTCAAGCGGGCATTGGATAGGCATATGGAGGTTATTGGGCTAGTGTAGGTTAGGTGGGCTTCGGTCGGCGCAACATCGAGGGCCGAAGGGCCTGTACTGCGCTGTATTTTTCTATGTTCTATGTTCTATATTGTAGTGCACTGAAAGACATTGCTTGAAAGGCTGGTGATGGCAACTAGGAAACTGGGCCCAAATCTCCATGCTCATGGCTGTAAAAGAAACTGCTACCGCTCCCCACCCCCGCCCCACAAAAAAAACACATCACAGCCGCTGCAGTACAGATGCAGGCACTATTCGAATGCAGGAATTGAAACCTGCTCAGTTTGGAAAGAGAAAGAGAGACAAAATGAATGTCGGAGGCCAGGAGCAAATGTTAAATGGAGAGCGCTGGAGAAACTCAGCGGGTCTGACAGCATCGGTGGAGAGAGAAATAGAGTGCTCACTTTTCGGGTCAGGTGACCCTTCTCTGGCGCAGCAAGTAGCTGGGAACGGCCAGTGTTTCTGCTGATGGTGGGTGGAGGGGATGTAGGGGGGAGACAGGGATGGGTGGGGAACTGAGAAAGGAGTGAGACACGTGGATGGAGACAGTGTCCAGAGAGTCATACAGCACGGAGGCAGGCCCTTCGGCACAACTCGTCCATGCTGACCAGGATTACTAAACTGAACTGGTCCCATTTGCCTGCATTTGGCCCATATCCCTCTAAACGTTTTCTATTCATATACCCATCCTGATGCCTTTTAAATGTTGTCATTGTACCAGCCTCCACTACTTCCTCTGGCAGTTCGTTCCATAAATGCAACACCCTCTGCATGAAAAATGTACCCCTTGTGTCCTTTTTAAACCTTTCCTCTCTCACCTTTATCCCTTTAGTTAAGGTCTCCCTGCTGTAGGACAGATGTTGTGAAACTTGAAAGGGTTCAGAAAAGATTTACAAGGATGTTGCCAAGGTTGGAGGATTTGAACTACAGGGAGAGGCTGAACAGGCTGGGGCTGTTTTCCCTGGAGCGTCGGAGGCTGAGGGGTGACCTTTATAGAGGTTTATAAAATCATGAGGGACACGGATAAGGTAAATAGACAAAGTCTTTTCCCTGGGGTCGGGGAGTCCAGAACTAGAGGGCATAGGTTTAGGGTGAGAGGGGAAAGATAGAAAAGGGACCTAAGGGGCAACTTTTTAACACAGGGGGTGGTACGTGTATGGAATGAGCTGCCAGAGGAAGTGGTGGGGGCTGATACAATTGCAACATCTAAAAGGCATTTGGATGGGTATATGAATAGGAAGGGTTTGGAGGAATATGGGCCGGGTGCTGGCAGGTGGGACTAGATTGGGTTGGGATATCTGGTCGGCATGGACGGGTTGGATCGAATGGTCTGTTTGCGTGCTGTACATCTCTATGACTCTATGACTGTATGATTCCCCCATTCTAAGAAAAAGAACTTGGCTATTCACCTTATCAATGCCCCTCATGATTTTATACACCTCTATAAGGTCACCACTCAGAAACCTATGGACCAGGGAAAGAAGTTCCAGTCTATCCAGCCTCTCCTTATTACTGAAACCCTCCAGATTCAGTAACATCCTTGTAAAGTTTACTAACATCCTTCCTATAAGCAGGGTGACCAGAGTTGTGCACAGTACTCCAAATATGGCCTTACCAATGATTCGTACAGCTGTAACACGACATCCAACTCCTTTACTCAATGTTCTGACCAATGAAGGCAAGCATGCCAAATGCCTTCTTCACTACCCTGTCTATCTGTAACACCACTTAGAAGGAATTATGTACCTGCACCCCTAGGTCTGTCTGTTCGATCACTCTCCCCAGGGCCCTACTATCAACCGTGTATGTACTTTCCACTTCTGTTGAAAGGCAATTTGTATTAACTCTGCTTCTCTTGCTTCAGTAGCTGCCTGATGTGTAAGGCTTTTCGATTGTTTCTGTTTCTGATGGGGTAACAGAGAAGAAGCTAGCATGGCCAGAAGCTGGATAATGGGAACTGTGTATGATTGAAAGTTCTGGGAGCACCCTTTAAAGATACAAACCTGGTGGTGTGGGAGTGGGGAATCGAGAGTGATTGTAGGTGGTTGCTGTAGTGCTCAACTCCTGATCTACATGATCAGGGTACTGTCTGTGTGTGCTTGGTGTGACAGTGTGGTTAATATTCTCTTCTTGCTGTTGCTGAAATGCTACTGAACATCGGGAGAGGTTCAGTCAGATAGGCCTGGTCAAACCGGTGGGTTTTGTAACTAAAAGTAGAATGGTGGCTAGTGGGACCAGCTCTGGAGCATAAGCAATGTGTAAGCTTCCCTCCAGTGAGCTAGCCAATGTGCCAACCGTTCCCATCACCCCCAAGTTGACCTTTCCCATCAACCCTTGCAGCTTCTCAGATGGAGTCTGTGGGCAGGGGAGCACTGAGAAACAGGATTTGGTGTGGACGACCATTGTACTACAGTGCCTGCAGAGGCTGGGGTCAGTACTGCAACTGATCACAGTCTCTGGTGGAGGAGTGCACAGCATGGCAATATTTCCACCAAGTGCAGTCTCCTGTCTCCTGTTATACTTCACCATGGACTATGGTGCAGAGGTAAACGCGTTGGTGAGATCCCAGCACTTTGGTTAGAAAGCTGCCAGGGTGGGGGTATTGTGTTTGAGATTTTTCAGCACTGAGTCTGATGTGAAAAAGGGATGTGAAATTCATGGCAAGTGGGTATCCCTGGCCGACCCAGCGTTTATTGCCCGTCTCTAGTTGCCCCTTGAGAAGGTGGTGGTGAGCTGCCTTCTTGAACCGCTGCAGTCCATGTGCTGTAGGTTGACCCACAACACCTTTAGCGAGGGCATTTCAGGATTTGGATCCAGAGACAGCGAAGGAACAGCGATATATTTCCAAGTCAGGGTGGTGAGTGGCTTGAAGAGGAACTTGCAGACATAGTGTGCCCATGTATCTGCTGCCCTTGTCATTCTCGATGGAAGTAATCGTGGGTTTGGAAGGTAGTGTCTGAGGATCTTTGGTGAACTTCTGCAGTGCATCTTGTAGATGGTACACACTGCTGCTACTGAGCGTTGGTGGTGGAGGGAGTGGATGCTTGTGGATGTGGTGCCAATCAAGCGGCTGCGTTGTCCTGGATGGTGTCAAGCTTCTTGAGTGTTGTTGGAGCTGTACCCATCCTGGCAAGTGGGGAGTATTCCCTCACACTCCTGACTTGTACCTTGTAGATGGTGGACAGGCTTTGGGGTGTCAGGAGGTGAGTTACTCACCGCAGTATTCCTAGTGCCTTCCCTGGTCTTGTTGCACTGTTTCTGATCGGAAACTCCCGCCTTAAATGACTCGGGTCGTTGTCTGTAAACAGGCCTGTGTGTCCTCTCTGTGCTGGGAAGGTCCAGGCTGCAGCTCTGCTCCAATGCCTGTCTGGTAACTCGGAATATGTGTCATCATTTTAAATAAACTTATAGATTCCCAAAGAATGACTTACTCTTCAACCAATATGGTTAACGTGGCGCTGTCTGCTGGCCATACAGGACCTCCCTCCCTCCCTTAATGCACTCCCCACCGCACATTTGTTACTGTCTTCCCAACTACACCAAAGGTGTCTCTGTTCCCCGAGCCGTCTGTGCTCCTCAGCTTCTGCAGTTACCCCACAAAGTTCACTCTGCGTCCACTTGCACTGACAATCCACCTCCCCTTGTAACACGGTCTCCTACCCAGCACGGAGCCTCCCGCTCCTCCCCTGGTGAGGGGGCACCCAACGAACTCTGAGGGCAGCAAAGTTTGGACTGTGCTCTTTCAGTGCCGACCGGTGGGGGAGGGAAGGAGTTAATGACCACGTTGTCAGGGTGCCTGTTCTGTGCAGCACAGACCCCAGCATTCATTGGAACCAGCAGACTCTGAGAACAAGGCTGTCATCTGAGTTAGCAGCGTCTGGTCATCATTTAGTAGAAGTGACAGGATCAATTCTGCACCGTGCTGGGCTATGGGATTGACGGGGATTTATCACGCTGAGCAGTTTGTAAAGCACTGGAACTGTTTCGGATCAGGGGCTTTTTCAGTCCTCGGTGGGATCGGCCCAGTACCCACTCCACCCAGTGGGCTGCTTGAGGTCCCGGATTTCCTTACCCTTTAATCATTCCCATTCCAGAACAAAACCTATTGCCTTGTGGAAAGAATTTGGAGGCAACTAATTAACAACCTGCAGAGCCAAGAACGACTGCACTTGCGATTGGTGCTGTTCGGTGGCGGAGTCTCCTTCCCACTGTTTCTTTTCCTTTCATTCTTTGACACAGTGAGAGGCAACAGGTGCACAAACCTTTATTCAATTCCCACCACCAGGAAGATAGGAAAACACCCCGAGTGGCCAGTGACAAGCAGTGCCCTTCACATCAACGGGCAATGCTGTGTGATCAGACAGTGAAGGGGGGAGGGCAGGGTGAAATCAAATCCCACTGTTTCTTTTGCAGACTGGGAAGGGATAGGGAAGGTTGACCTTAGTCTAACCCTTTAATACAGGATTCTGACCCTGCACTGAATTCAGGGAGACCACCTCACACCCTTGTCCACAATACCTTGATGGACCAGAGATGTGTGGATTCTTGGATTCTCTTCAGGTTCAACTCAGAGGCAACAGAATTATTCGATATTTCTGCTTTCAGGTGGGCAGGGAAAGGTGAGAGTAGGGTTTTGTAAAGCCTTCGAACCTTTCGACTACACATGGTGGGGGGGAGCTCGCTTCTCTGAATATTATCATCTTTATTGTTTTTCTCCAGCGTGTTCACTACTGCAACTCTGGTAGTTCATCCAACCTTAGGGCCAGGGCCTACACGTTGCCATGGTGATCAAGCCCACTTGCCTCCAACAACAATTTGCATTTGTATCACATTTCGAACGCCTGAGCAATTTCCCATTGAGTGGGCAATGTCACTTAGGCCAGTGAGCACACAGGGGTGAGAGGTCAACAACTCTTTGAGTGCGTCGGGCACGGGACAAGATTGAAAGAACCTTGTGAGCTGCGCAATGGAAACAGTCAGACCTAGACATAGCCCAGGCTTGAATCTGGGTTTTAGCGGCAGAAAAGCTGAGGCAGGGATGGCACCAATACGTCCTCAGACACAGAGTCATACAACACAGAAACAGACCCTTCGGCCCAATTCATCCATGCCAACCAGGTTTCCTATACTGAACTAGTCCTGGTTGTCTGTATTTGACCCATACCGCTTTCAGCCTTTCCTATCCATGTATCTGCTCAAATGCCTTTTAAATGCTGTAATTGTACTGGCTCTACCACTTCCTCTGGCAACTTGTTCCATGCAGGCACCACCCTCTGGGGGAGAAAGTTACCCCTCAGATCCCTTCTGAATCTTTCCCCTCTCACCTTAGACCTAGGTTCTCTCGTTCCGGACTCCCTTACCCATGCCCCTCATTTACGTCAATGCAACAGTCAAGAAAGCATAAAAACGTCGACTTTCCTCCTGAGATTAAGGAAATTTGGGACGGCCCCAGTAACTCTTGTGAATTTTTATAGATACACCATAGAAAGCACTCAATCTGAATGCATCACGGCTTGGTACGGGTAACTGCTCTGCCCAGGACGGTAAGAGCCTATTGAGAGTTGTGAACCCAGCCCAGTCCATCACACAAGCCAACCTTCCATCCATTGACTCCATCCACACTTCTCTCTGCCTCGGAAAGGCAGCCATAATCATCAATGACCCCTCCCACCCCAAGTTATAATCTCTTCCAATCTCTTCCATCAGGCAGAAGACACAAAAGTTTGTAAACACGTACAAATAGATCAAGAGCAGCTACTCCCAATTATCCCCCTCATCCTCCCACCTACCCCAACCGATGAGGCTCCTTTGCATGCAGTTTCCTCTCCTGACCCTCCAACCTCTGTAGACCCTGATCCGGCCTCTGACCCTTAACCTCTACTCCACGACCCCTGATCCTCAACCCTTCTTTGGACCACTGTGGTTGGCTAGGGGTAAGGTTTGCCTGTTCCCTTTGAGTTGGGAGGTAGAGATCGCAGGAGAGAGAGAGGGAGAGGGAATAAACCAAGAATGGAGAGTAAAAAAAAACAACCGTTTTCACCGACCTCCAAAGACATCCCGTTAAATAGCTGGAATGTAAAGTCGGAGGGCTTTCTCTCGGTTTGTTCACAGCAAGGCAGAACCTGTGCCTTTTAGACTGGTCCAAGAACAGTCTTGATTTTGTCGTGACCAAGGGGTCAGTGTGGCCAGATCTGACTATCATTATACTTCAGGAAAAGAGAATCTTTGTTGTTTATCAGGAGCGGACCATGCCATGCAAGATCACGGTTTGATTTTACCTGGAAGTATTTTGGAAAGGTGCTTGAGGAGGGGGCAGAGGGGAGGGTTCCTCATTGAATAGCCATAAGGAAATAGACTTGTTTGAACAGATTTGGATGGCTTGTCTCACAAAACCTCAACGCTGCATGGCAGCAGGAAATGAAGACTTTCAACCCTCAGTGTTATGAATGAGAGATGTTTTGGAAAGGGTGTGGTCGTGAGGGAGAACCAGACTGCCTTAATTGGCTCGATTGTAAAGATTTATGACAACTTGCGGCTCAAACCATGCCAAGAATTCAGTCACACGCCTGCGATGTCGAAATCTAATTAACCATTGATTCGAAATGAAAACTCAAACGGACTTCAGACTGAGGGAGAAACTGATAATAACAGAAGACACTAAAGGCTGTTTGAGTCATGTCTGGCAGAGGCCCTGCTTTATGAGGAAGAGAGTCATTTCACTTTGCTATTCCTTCCACCTTAACTATCAGAATGCAGGCATTTCCCAAAGCTTATGAGCATTAGAAAAGATGAGAACAGCGCTCAATAAACCAGCGAGTTGGTTTAGTTTGGGGAAAGGGTTATGCCATTGTTGAAAGTAAACACAAATAAATGCAGGAGGCAAAACGATGAGGCTTGGCCTACATTGCTGGGGAGGAAGAGAGCTCAGTTTTCAGACTCTAGCTGCTTTTAGCCTTCTTTAGACCCAGTAGTTTGACAATAAGCAGAGTCACAAAGCATCCAAACTAGCAAGGCAAGCAATCTCATAACAAATATGTACCCTCACTCTAACCAGCGCTGTTTATAGATCGATTAGCACTGTCCAATGTGCTCATGTCATGCCTTATCCATCGCCTCTATCTTTGCACTGGGCAGTAGCATAATGTAGATTTCATTAGAAATGTGATTGAATAGAATGAGCTTTATTGTCACATGTACTCGAATGAGTACAGAGAAAAGGTTACAAGTCGCCATTTATGGTGCCATCATGGGTCCACAGAACAGTACATGTTCTGAGGAAAAAAACAGTGGAAAAGTTAAGAAATAAAAACTCCAGCATTGCAGATCGTAAGGGTAAGTTAGAAAATAGAGAAATAAAAGGTTCACTAAACGACAGTCCTTCCAACCTAGTCCACACCCAGACTCCAGCCTGTACCAGGTCTTGAATCCAGATGGCGCCGGGTTTAATGTTGAGACCCTTGAGGCAGGGAGACTTCTCTGGAATCATCTCCGAAGCCCACGCTGAGGCCATGCTAGGCTGAAAGATCACTACGCAGGCCGAGAAACGGTCACACTAGGCCAGGAGACCTCTCCATGGGCTGAGAGTTCAGGACTTCGGCAGAGAGGAAAGATGAGAGAGAACAAAAACGCAAAATAGCAAAGAAGTGTAAAGAAAAGAAACAGAGAGAGCAGAAGAGCTCCGGCTAAAGCATCATCTTATTCCACCACCATCTTGTCTTTTGTCAAGAGGCCCAGTCTAATGCTGTGGAGATGTGAGTTCAAATCTCATCAAAGGCAACTGGTGGAATTGGGAGTTGGTCCCAGGGATGGCGACCACGATTGTTGTAGGAACACATCCGGTTCACCTATGCCATTTAGAGATTAAAATCAGTTGTCCTTACCTGGTCTGGCCCACATGTGACTCCAGACCTACAGCAGTATGCTTGACTCTCAACTGCCCTCTGAAAGGGCCCACTCAGTTCAAGAGTTGAACAATAAATGTGGCAGCTATGGCCTGAGTTATAAAACAAACTACTGACCTGTGTCAGTTCATCTCCTCAACATAAGGCTTGCATTTCACAGGTCATCGCCATCTCATGGGTCTTCCTTGGTGAAACAGCTCAATATAACTAAAGGGTCACTTAATACCATATTCCTAATGTCAACTAGAGGTGGGCTCAGGGCAGGAGGTGGGGTGTCACGGAGATGTAGTATTGTATTATTTTGAAATAGTCATTTGGATACAGTGTTCACTTGTAGCTGCTATACAGAGTGACACCAATAGGTGGGGCTAATGGAAGTAGCAAGGCAAAAAGCATGGCATGATTGTTCAATAAAGTATCCATAATGTTGGCTCATGCATTTGAAATTCCACAGCCTTGGGCTGTTTCTCAGCCCCCAAGCAACTTACACCTGGCCAGGAGAGGGCACAATAGTTCACTTGGGTGACCTTCCCCAGACCCTGTAATGGTCATTCAGCCAGAGCTCAGGTTGTAAGCCATCCCCTGGAAAGAGTCTCCCCTCCAGGATCATGACTAGACCGCCAGGCTTGGAAACAGCCTTGGGGAGACAGCAAACCCACTCCACGGCTTTCAAAATGTCATCTTTAAGGCACCTAACTCCGGTTCCCAACCATTAGAATTCTTACAGTGTGGAAAGGGGCCGTTTGGCCCATCAAGTCTGCACTGACCGTCCAAAGAGAACATCCTGTTCTGCCAAGTCCTGACGAACCTATCCCAACTGTCACTGCATCAGAGGTCAGATCAGTTTTCCTTTGTGTGAATCCAAGGAAAGTGATGGAACAAGATGACGTACCAGGCCGGGCACTCAGAGCATGCACAGATCAACTGGTAGAGGTCCTCTCGGACAACTTCAACCTCTCCCTGCAGCAGGCCACTGTCCCTGCCTGTTTCCAGAGGACCAACATCATCCCTGTGCCTAAGAAGGCTCATGCAGCATGTCTCAATGACTACCGCCCAGTGGGCCGAACTTTGGTGGTCATGAAGTGCTTTGAAAGGCTGGTCATGGCATTAATCAACTCCAGCCTCCCCGCTACTCTTGACCCACTCCAATTTGCCTATCGGACCAACAGATCCACGTCAGGTGCCATATCACTTGCCCTTCACTCCTCCCTCGAACATCTCGACACCAAGAACAGCTATGGAAGAATCCAACTCATTGACTACAGTTCAGCCTTCAACACTATTATCCTCTCAAGACTGATTACTAAACTTTGTGATCTCGGAGTAAGCCTCACTCTTTGTAACTGGATCCTCAGTTTCCTGACCCACAGGCCACAATCAGTGAAGACTGGGGACAATATTTCATCCTCACTAACATTCAACACTGGAGCCCTTCAGGGGTGTGTACTCAGCCCCCTACTGTACTCACTGTATACCCATGACAGCATTGACAAATACCACACTAATGCCATTTATAAGTTTGCTGATGACACCACCATAGTCGGGCGAATCTCAGATGGCCACGAAACAGATTACAAATAGGAGGCAGAAGACCGGGAAAAATGGTGCACTGAGAACAACCTAGCTCTCAATGTCGACAAAACTAAGGAACTCATTATTGCCTTTTGGCGGGGTGTTACTCATGCCCCCCCTTCACATTAACAGCACAGAGGTGGAATGAGTGGAGAGTGTCAAGCTCCTGGGAGTGGTCATCCACAACAAGCTTTCTTGGACTCTTCATGTGAACGCACTGGTTACAAAGGTCCAACAACGTCTCTTCTTCCTCAGGCAGCTGATGAAATTTGGCATGATGGCGAATACCCTTTGCCAACTTTTATAGATGCGCCATCGAGAGCATTCTGTCTGGATGTATCACTACCTGGTGTGGCAACTGTACCATCCAAGATCGGAGACGGTTACAGAGTGTGGTGAACTCGGCCCGGACAATCACTAAGACCAACCTCCCATCTATAGAATCCATCTACCAGGCCCGCTGTCCAGGAAAGGCCGCCAGCATTCTCAAAGATCTATCCCACCCTGGCAATGTTTTTCTACAACCTCTACCATCGGGGAGAAGGTACAGAAGCCTGAACACACCCACCAGACAGTTTCGTAACAGTTTCTACCCTACTGTTGTTAGAATACTGAATGGGCTCACAAACTCTTAACATTCGCCTGTAGCTGTGTTTTTGTTTCTGCCTCTGTTTACCTATTATTTACTTATCTATCCTACTTAACTCTGTGATCTGCCTGTATTGCTAACAAGACAAAGCTTTTCACTGTGCCTCGGTACATGTGACAATAAATTCAATTCATCCCCACAATCCCAAGTCTAACCCATGTAACATGCACACCCCTGGACACTATATTTTTGCTTTAGCATGGCTAATCCACCTAACCTGTATATCTTTGGACTGTGGGATGAAACCAGAGCACCTGGAGGAAACCCACATAGACACAAGGAGAATGTGCAAACTCTATACAGACAGTCACCCATGGCTGGAATCAAAGCTGGGTCCCGCATGATGTGAGGCATTAGGGCTAACCACTGAGCCACTGTGCCGCTATTAAACATCCTTGGAGCAGATAGGACTTGAATCTGGACCTTCCGGTTCAGGGCGAGGGACACTGTCAGTGCATCACAAGAAGGCTCCTCCCTGCTCTATCTTTTAACCTTCCAGGATAAAGAATACTACACCTCTGGAGGTGGTTGATGGGAAATAGTGGTGGGTAACGTAGATTTTAATTAGCTGTGGAAATATAGATCAGCCACAGTAAGCATGTTCAACTAAAGACTTCCTTCTCCAACTTCCTATTCCCTATTGTGGCATTGCTTTGCTTAATTTTGTAGGGTAACAATTTGTTTCCAATGGAAATCAATTGGCCAATAATTCCTTCCACGTCATCACTATAAATCAAAAAGAAGAGTAAACATTTACAAATGCAATGAAAATGTTATCATCAGGCTGTCAATTCTCCCCTAAATCCCTGCATTATCTCAAACTAAGGTATTTTTGTTCACATTATGTGTTTAAAGATTAATGAAGTTGCTGTCATTAATAGATTAATAGAATTAAGGACTCTTGATGGTAATACAGATAGAATGCTTTCTGGGCAATGTTGCAAGACAAATAACTCAACATGGTCACTGCCAAATATCTTTCTTCCTGTGTTTTTCAGTCACAGGTCTACACACACACACACACACACACACACACACACACACACACACATACAACACACACACACACACATATATACAACACACACACACATATATACAACACACACACACACGCACACTCACACACATATATACAACACACACACACACATATATACAACACACACACACACATATACAACACACACACACACACATATATACAACACACACACACACGCACACTCACACACATATATACAACACACACACATATATACAACACACACACACACGTGCACACACACACGCACACATATATAGACACACATATATACAGACACACACACACACGCACATATATACAGACACACACACGCACACACACACACGCACGCACACACATATATACAGACACACACACACGTACACACACATATATACAGACACACACACACACCCACACATATACAGACACACATATATACAGACAGACACCCACACACACACATGCACACACACACACATATATACAGACACGCACACACGCACACGCACACACACACATATATACACACACACATATACAGACACACATATATACAGACACACACACACATAGACAGACAGACAGACACACACACACACACACATATACGGACACACACACACGCAGGCTTTCTCTCTCTCTCTCTCTCTCTCTCTCTCTCTCTCTCTCTCACCCCCCGTTCCCCCCAGTGATATCCCTGGAAAAGTGAGCCAACAACATACAGTAAAGCCCATTCCTAAAGGTGAACCTTGATTAATTTCAGTTATTTGGTATTTCAAAATGTCAAAATGGAGAGTGCACTTATATTTCACATCGATATTCTTAAGAGCGTAAAGAATGGGTGGCACAGTGGTTAGCACTGCTGCCTTACAGCACTAGAGATCCGAGTTCAATTCCTGCCTCTGGCAACTGTCTGTGTGGAGTTTGCACGTTCTCCCCGTGTCTGTAGGGGTTTGCTCCAGTTTCCTCCCGCAATCCAAAGATGTGCAGGTTAGGTAAATTGGCCATGCTAAATTGCCCCTAGGGGAATGGGTCTGGGTGGATTGCTCTTCGAAGGGTCGGTGTTGGGCCGAAGGGCCTATTTCCACACTGTAATTAACCTAAGCTAAATAGGAGCTAGACCAGGCCATTCAGCCCCTCAAGTGCTTCTCAGTTTTTGGTAGGTCCCTTAGCCTTAGCTCCACTTTTGTTGATAACTTTTGACTCTCTTATCAATTAAAATCTAACTGCGACTTTGAGGGATTACTGGGCCCCCACTGCTGTCTTGATTAAAGAATCACAAAGACGAACAAGTTTCTGAGAGAGTAGGCTCCCAGCCCCAAGGTGAAACCCTGCGTGGTCTGGAGTCAAGACCCCGTGTGGACTAGAGGCTAGGAAGGGGCGTGAACTGGATTGGAAGAACCGTTATTCTGAACCTGTTATTTATTTATCTAATGTATTCCTATGATCTGTAATGCTAGACCTTCCTTTTAATTTTTCTCATTTTGTTTCTCCCTAAGAATATGTACTTAAATATCCATACCAGGTACCTTTGTACCCAAGATGGAGCCACTCAATCCTGGCTGATAAGTTTCTCAACCCCATTGTCCCACTTTCTCCCTGTAACCCTTGTTCCCTTTGACAACCAAGATATTATCTATCTCAGTGTTAGAAATACTCAATGATCTGGCCGCCCCAGCGTTCTGTGGCAATGAATACCACAGATTCCCCACTCTCTGACTGAAGATGTTTCTCCTTATCTCCATTCTAAAAGGTCTTCCCTTTATCCTAGGCTGTGTACTCAGGTCCCAGTCTCTCCTACCAATGGAAGCATCTTCCCAACAGTCCAGGCCATTCAGTATTCTGTACGTTTCAGTTAGATCCCCCCTCATCCTTCTAAACTCCATCGAGTATAGACCCACAGTCTTCAAATGTTCCTCACATGTTAAGCTTTTCATTCCTGGGGTCATTCTCATGAACCTCCTCTGAATATGCTCCAGGACCAGTACATCCTTCCTGAGATGTGGGGCCCAAAACTGCACACAGTACTCTGAATGTGGTCTGACCAGAGCCTCATAGCGCCTCAGAAATACATCCCTGCTTTTATATTCAAACCCTCTCAAAATTAATGCCATCATTGTATTTGCCTTCCTAACTACTGACTCAACCTGCAAATTTACTTTGAGAGAATCCTGGACTAGAACTCTTAAGTCTCTTTGCACTTCAGACTTCTGAATTTTCTCCCCATTTTGAAAACAGTCCATGCCTCTATTCTTCCGACCAAAGTGCATGACCTCACACTTTCCCACATTGTACTCCATCTGCCACTTCTTTGCCCACTCTCCTAATCTGTTCAAATCCTTCTGCAGCCTCCCCACCTCCTCAGTGCTACCTGTCCCTATCTTTGTAATTAACTTCAAACTTGAAGTCCACGTTGGGAATCCATGATGATTTAAAGGCATGATCTGGAAAGTCCCATTAATATTTAATGTTGATTTGCATTTCACATTCATTGAATTCTCACCAATGGACAATTTTGGATCAAGACTTGCTGGGCACAAGGAGCCCATCTTCTGTATAAATCTCGTCGGGGCATACAGGATTCAGAAAGGGTTTCACAGGATAGGGACACCAACTCAGGATAATGGGTCAATCAGTTCGAAATGAGATGAGGAGAAATTTCTTGGCTCAAAGGGTTGCCAATCCTCGGAATCCCGGAGCGTTGTGAATGCATTGTGGTTGAACACAGTCAAGGCTGAGATCTGAAGTGATTCAGTGTCTTGGGCATTTAAGATGGGAAAGTGGTGTCAATGCTCCAACTCAGCCACAATCTTACTGAATAGAGCAGACTCGATGGGTCAAATGGTCCACTCCCATTCCTACGCCTTGTTCACCATTTATAACAACCCATTATGTACTTTTGAAGCATTGTGTACAGTTCTGGTCACCATGCCATAGGAAGGATGTCATTGAACAAAAGGGTGCAGAAAAGATTTGATCGAGACTGGAAGATTTGAGTTATAGGGAGAGACTGGATAGGCTGGGACATTTTTCCCTTGGAGGCCCAGCATCAGAGGCTGAGGGGTGACGTTACAGAGGTTTATAAAATCATGAGGGGTATAGATAAAGTGAATCGCCAAGATGGGTTTTTTCCCCCCAAGGTAGGGGAGTCCAAAAGTAGAGGGCATAGGTTTAAGATGAGAGGGGAAAGGAAGTTGACGGGCAACTTTTTTTACACAGAGGGCGGTATGTGTATTGAACAAACTGTCAGAGCAAGTGATAGATACAGGTACAATTACAATATTTAAAAGGCATCTGGGTAAGTACATGTATAGGAAAGGTTTAGAGGGATACGGGCCAAACCCATATTAGGACTAGTTCAGTTTCGGAAACTTGGTTGGCATGGTCCAAAGGGCCTGTTTCTGTGTTGCATGACTCTTTAACTCTATGTACTCTAGTTTCTGTTCTGTCTGACTTTCTGGGACACAGAGGGTGGTTTGCATGTGGAATGAACATCCTGAGGAAGTGGCTGATGTGGGTGCAATTACAATGTTTAAGAGACATTTGGGTAAGTACTTGAATAGGAAATTTTCCGGGGATATGGGCCAGGAGCAAGCAAGTGAGTCTAGTTTAGTCTGAGATTATGTTCGGCGTGGATGTGTTGGACCGCTGGTCTGTTTTGACTCTCTGACTCTAATAATTGTTTGCCAGCAGGAAGTAAGTGGTAATTTCTGCCTTGGCGCAAAACAACAGCCAAGGAGTTTAACCTGATTTCACCACAGGCCTATGCTTGGCATTGTGCCCACAGCTAATGTGGCAGCACTTATTATCAATGGTGCTGTGCTGATAGAGTTCATTGAAGAATCTCCCTTTAGTGGATCAGGTTTGACAAACATTGGGCATCCTGACCCAGTCTGAAAGTCATCCAGTGACTCTTAAATGGGAAGTGGAGCTCACAGGAAAGCTGCTGGACTGGATACTGCCAGCAGCCAATGGGGTGGATTTTGTGGGAGTGTGAGGTGGCAGGAGGCAGGATTCCCCTGGGCATCAATGGGGAGAGGAGGAGAATGCCAGGAAGCTGTCTTGGAAGCAAAGTGAGAGAGCACCAAGCAGCCTTATCAGAGGAACGGGCAGCATCAGCAGAGAGAGGAAACAAAGAGTTCATGTTTCAATAGTGCTGTGTCGTGGGGAACTTTCAACTTCAGATCACCTGTGAAAATGTATCGCTGGCACGAACCATCAACCTTCACATTTCAACCCCCTTCCCCAGGCTGTGGGAGACCTCCCGAAATATCCTGCTCCTACTCCTCATCCCCCCGGTTTTATGCATCTGCGAAGTTTGAAATTATGAACACTGTATGCCCAAGTCCAAACTATTAAGGTGTATTAAAATTGCTGATTGTCCCAACATTGAATGCTGGGGAAAGCCACTGTTGATTTACCCCTGCTTTTTAAAACAGTTATTCGTCAAGCTTCAACTCTCTCGACAATTTCATACCAAATCTTGTCAGTGTCCCTATAGCCCCATGGCCTTTGATATTGCTAGTACCTCTGTTATGTGACCCTTAATCAGAGCCAGTCTATCTATGCAACAATAAAAAGACTCTTACCAATTTTTATAGATGCACCATAGAAAGCTTTCTATTCAGATGCACCACAGCTTGGTACGGCAACTGCTCTGCCCAGGACCATCAGAAACTACAGAGAGTTGTGAACACCAGCCCAGTCCATCATGCAAGCCAACCTTCCATCCATTGAATTCACCTACACTTCTCACTGCCTCAGGAAGGCAGCCAACACAATCAAAAGACCCCTGCCAGCCTGGGTGTAAACTCTTCCAACCTCTTCCATCAGGCAGAAGGTGCAAACGTTTAAACACACGTACCAACAGATTCAAGAACAGCTTCTTCCCCAGCTGTTACTAGACTTCTGAGTGGACCGCTCAAATTTTAAATTCCTATTTTCTATGTTTAAATTTAACATTGATTTCACTCTTTGTGTTACCTTCTCTGCAGCTGTAACACTGTATTCTTTGCTTTGTTCTCTGACCCTAATGCATTTTGTACGGAATGGTATGATCTGCCTGTACAGCACACAGAACAAAACTTTTCACTGTACCTAGGTACATGTGACAATAATAAATCAAATCAAAAACTGTATGATTCTCATCACTCCCCTTTGCTTCATCAAAGAACTCAATGGAAATTCATCAGAAAAAAATGTGTATTCATAACTAATCATTGTTGGCTGTCAATTATTAACCCTTATTCTTCCAAGTGACAGATATAGATTTCTTTGGAAATTTTGCCTGTACAATTTACCCCATCAGTGACAGGCAGCTGATTTATCCTCACCTCTTCCAAACATTTGCATTCGTCCAGCCAAGAAGTACCAGAAACAAGTCAGCCAAGTACTTAACGTCAACAAATAAAGATTCATTTGTTGCAAAAGACTTACTCAGGGGAAGATCCAAAGAGTACTAACAAGAGCGCAAATATATTCAGCTCCGTTCTTGAAACATAATACTCTTACCTCTGCCACAACTTTGCAGAGTGCTATCTCAAAGGAACTTTGAAGAGTAACAGTTAAATTCAGGAAAGAAGTGAATTGTTCACTGAAAATTATTCACCAAATGCTGATCTGCAGCCAAATTCTCTTACTAAACACAGTAAGTGGTATTGGGGTTTCTACCTGGATCAGTTATGACTGGTTGAATTCTCTTCTGCAGACAGGAACACAGATTCAGACTTTGCCTTTAAAAGCCCTTTATTTGCTGTGATGGGGTCTTCCAGTGGGTTTTCAACTCACCAACTTTGATGATCGGATGTTTCGAAGAAGGAGAGAGGGAAAAGTTTGGTGTACCTGTAGTGAGTTCTCTCTGATTGTGCTCAAAACCAAGGTTGATGGACATGCAAACTGGTGCAGATCCTGTGTCTCCATTCACACAGCTTGTTCCTTGCAAATGCAACTTTGTCGCTGGTGTAGCCACTGCCTTCTGCTCTGACATTGCGCGATTTTACAAAAGTGTTCAAGGTGCATCCAACCAATGAATTATGTATTTTGGATAACACATCTTCAAACCAGTACTCAAAACATTGCCTCTTGAAGTTAAAAATCACACAACGCCAGGTCATAGTCCAACAGGTTTAGTTGGAAGCACTAGCTTTCAGAGCGCTGCTCCTTCATCAGGAGGTTGAAGTAGCAGCACTCCGGAAGCTAGTGCTTCCAATTAAACCTGGTGGACTATTACCAGGTGATTTTTAACTCTGTACACCCCAGTCCAACACCAGCATCTCCAGATCTTGCCTCTTGAAAGCCACAAATTGTGCATTTACTCTGTCTCTCTCTCTCTCTCTCTGCATCTTCTGTTGCTGTAACACTGTATTCTGCACTGGGTTCTGCTCCCCTAAGCACTCTATCAGGTATAATCTGTCTGTACAGCATGCAAATAACACTTTTCACTGCATCTTGGTACATGTAACAACAATAAGTCAATTGATATTTCACCTTCAGCTCTATTTACTGTCATCTCTCTGTTTCACTTGAGCCACTTCCTGTAATTATGTCACAAACCCACTCATTTAAAGAAAACCATTTGCAAAAAAAAGGAAAGCTCAGTTTAATGATGGTTTATGCGCCCTTTGGGTGAACATATATAAACAATATTCTGTTTAAACCACGGTCATCACATGAGTTTCCCCAGGTCAAACTTAGCTTTCACTCTTTAACTATGCTCCCCATGTTTTATGCTGATGCGACCTTATTGTATGGCCTCAGATTCTGTGTTGTCACTGAGGGAAAGTCTGGGGATGTTATGAGAGGATGTGGAGCAGGGCACTGAGGTATGAAGAGTGGGGTTTGGGGAGCACTTTGTTCAGAATTGACAGGAAGAATGTGGAAACAGGAGTTGAGCATGGATAGGGGGAGGGAATGTTCTGGATGAAAAAGCAGATGTTCCACAGCAATTAAGCAAGCTCCACTTTCTCACAGGCTTGCTGTAGCCCCAGCAGGAACCAGGCCTCAGTCCCAGCAGTCAGTCCATACAACAGGCAATAGCCAACTGAGAATAGGAGCCTGGTGATTAGAAAATCATTCCCAGAGATGCTTGCCACTTTGCACCTCATGATCCTGAAGCCTCATCTTGTGACCCCCACTGGGGGCAGAGATCATGCCCTATGGCTTGGAGAGACCACTCCACTGGGGGCAGAGATCCTACCCCACAATGTCATCGGTGAAACCTCAGGATATCTGAAAGATTTCAACTCGGGGTGGGGGGGCGCAGTAGGCCACACAAGGTATGACATTGCCCTGCTTTTGCTGGGGTCATTTTGAGGTGAGCTGCTGTTTTTTTAGGAACAGCTTCCCAAAGGTATTTGCCTGCTTCTTTGGATGAGGACACCAGGCAAGATGGTGCTGTGGTACAGACCGATGACTAACACGCTGGGTTCATGAGATTATTTTTATCCCCGGAATCACTGCACAATTTACCGTTCGGAGCACCATTTTTACTTTTGATGAAATACTCTTCCTGGAATATTCAAACAACGCATGTCAGTATTATATTTAAAAACTGATGTTTATAGAGCTCAATTTAGCAACAGTATAATTTAATGTGTTCTTCCTTCCTCTTTCAGGCTAGAAAACTTTTGTTTATTCACTCATCAATGGTGGTAAGCGAATTCGCTTCACATAATCACTCTCCATTTACTGCTTCTGGCTAGTGCCTACTCAAGACCACACGCTTATTTTTGTCATTTAATTTTTCAATCCGGGATAATCTTCAGAAGAATGATATTGAACTTAAAACATTAGTTTCATTTCTCTCTCCACAGATGCTGCAGGACCTGCTGAGTATCCCTGACGCTTTCTGTTTTTATTTCAAAATCCACAATGTTCTGTTTTAACCTAAGCATTTTCAGTCATACCCTTGAATAAGAGCCCTTGCACAAGTTATCCTTTGAAAAGATAAATGAACTGAAGTCACATCAAACTAGGTTTTGTCACTCAACTCAAAACGTTGCTTGGATAAGGCCATCAAAGTGTAGTAGATTGCCTTCGTACAATGGTGCAAGGTAATCATCCAATACTTCTTGATGAGCTGAACTTTAATTCTTCTTCTGTAAATTCTGGATTAGTGGTGCTGGAAGAGCACAGCAGTTCAGGCAGCATCCGAGGAGCAGCAACATCGACGTTTCAGGCAAAAGCCCTTCATCAGGAATAAAGCTTTTTAAGGTCAGGGTGTAATGTGGTGGTGAAGTTGATGAATTGCTCAACCTCTTCGCGGGAACATGAGGTGGCGCCAATGCAGTCATCAATGTAGCAGAGGAAGATGGACTGTTCTATGTAGGCCAACAAAGAGACAGGCATAGCTGGGGCCCATACGGGTGCCCATGGCTACCCTCTTGGTCTGGAGGAAGTGGGAGGATTCGAAGGAGAAATTGTTAAGGGTGAGGACCAGTTCGGCCAAACGAGTGAAAGTGTCGGTGGAAGGGTACTGTTGGGAACATCGGGAGAGGAAAAAATGGAGGGCTTGGAGGCCCTGGTCATGGCGGATGGAGGTGTAGAGGGATTGGATATCCATGGTGAAGATGAGGCGTTGGGGGCCAGGCAAATGGAAGTCTTGGAGGAGGTGGAGGGCATGGGTGGTGTCTCGAATGTATGTGGGGAGTTCCTGGACTAGGGGGAATAGGACAGTGTCGAGGTAGGTAGAGATGAGTTCAGTGGGGCAGGAGCACACTGAGACAATGGGTCAGCCAGGGTGGTCAGGCTTGTGGATCTTGGGAAGGAGGTAGAACCGGGCAGTGCGGGGTTCCTGGACTATGAGGTTGACAGTACCTCTACTGACATAGGAAGAGGTGAAGGATAAGGAGTGTGCAGGACCATTAAATTTAAGCTTTCTACTACATCTCTAGAGCACTGCAAAATATTCCTCCACAAAGACCTTGCTAGGCTTTGTGAAATATTTTGGACACTAATCAGAAAAGATGTCCCAAAAGTTTAGACTAGTGTCTCATTAATTTACCAATTACTTCTGCACTCAGATGTAAATGCATGGTCTTTCATATGTTGAGACTGAGAATATTTGTTCACTCATTTAGAGGCGCTGTCATCACGCTTCCTGTTCAACGTCCAGTAACTCCGGTAACATGTCTGTCATATTTCCCATCACCCAGTCAGTCACTCTTCCAGCTACCTCCCTCTGACACCCATTTATTCCATCATGTTTACAGTTAGCCGTCTATTTCTGTCAGACCTTCCCAGAATTCCAGTCACTCCTCTCTCATCGAGTCATACGGCATGGAAACAGACCCTTCGGTCCAACCAGTCCATGCTGACCAGGTTTCCCAAGCCAAACTAGTCTCACTTGCCTGCATTTGGCCCTGATCCCTCGAAATCTTTCCTATTCATGTACCTGTCCAAATGTCTTTCAAATGTTGTAACTGTATCTCATCCAATTCTTCCTCTGGTAGCACGTTCCATATTCGAGCCGTTCATTCTGACACCCATTTGTTTTTACTTTTCATTAATTCGATGATATGTTCGATTGAGTCAAAATGTCTTCTCGTCTATACAAGTGAGTGACTCCCATCCCTGCTCCATTACCCTGCACCTTGTATTTACACCCTCTCCCAGGGACTCACTTCTGCAGAGTGTATTTATTTGCTCATGGAAGGAAGGTGTCATTGGCTAGGCAGCATTTATTGCCCATCCCTAATTGCCCAGAGGGCAGTTAAAAGTCAGCCATATTGCCATGGATCTGGAGTCACATGTAGGCCAGACCAGGTAAGGATGGAAGTTTCCTACCCTGAGGAGCATTCATGAACCAGATGGGTTTTTCTGACAATCAACAATGGATTCATGGTCACCATTAGGTGCTCAATTCCAGATTTGTTTTGATTGAATTCAGATTCCACCATTTACCGTTGTGGATTCGAACCCAGGTCATTAACTGGGTCTCTGGAATAACAATCGGCTGATAAAAACCATTAAGCCATCATCTCTCTTGACACAAACTTGATACAAACCTATAAAGTACTGAGCAAGGTTTAAAAATGTTGGAAATTATGTAATTTAAAAGAAAACGATTCCAGCGACTGAGATCATTTTGGCGTGCTTTCTTTCTGCTTGGTGAGCAGAGGCTGTGTGGATTAATTCCCCAGCATCCACAATGAACATACACTGCTTCGATCTCTGTTTCTCCAGAGGAGCTTGGGTTCGCAGTGTAGGTTCCTTCAAATGTCTCCTTCATGAATTTAGCGGGAACATTTTGGGTTGTATTTTGCGAGCACTGCCTGTTGAAGTCAGATAGTGTGTTTCTGGGTGTGGGTGGGTAAGGATGGGAGGGGAGCAGGGAGATGGGTATAGGGGTTAGGCTAATAAGGGTGGACTCACGAGTAGGTCAAAGGTGAGAGGTTAGAGAGTGTCAGGTTTGGGTTGGCGTCCACGACATTTAAGAACAGATCCCCAAAGGTAATCATCAGGATTACTATCTCAGCATGTGCCAATGGGCACAGGGTACGTAATGATAATAGAATAATTATTTGATACAAATTCCAGCCTAGGACCAGTGTGCTTCACTTCATGGGCACTGGCACCAGAACTGGGGACCAAAGTACTTCACTTCATGTGCACTGACACCAGTACTGGGGACCAGTCTATTTCAGGTCATGGGCACTGACACTAGAATTGGGGACCAGTGTGTTTCAGGTCATGGACACTTACACCAGAACTGGGGACCAGTGTGTTTCAGGTCATGGACACTTACACCAGAACTCGGGACCAGTATGTTTCAGGTCAGGGACACTGACACCAGAACTGGGGACCAGTGTGTTTCAGGTCATGGGCACTGACACCAGTACTGGAAACCAGCGTGTTTCAGGTCATGGGCACTGACACCAGGACTAGGGACGAGTGTGTTTCAGGGCATGGGCACTGACACCAGTACTGGGGACCATTGTGTTTCAGTACATGGGCACTGACACCAGTACTGGGGACCAGTGTATTTCAGGTCATGGACACTGACACCAGTTATGGGGACCAGTGTGTTTAAGGTCATGGACACTGACACCAGAACTCGGGACCTGTATGTTTCTGGTCCTGGGCACTGACACCAATACTGGGGAACAGTTTGTTATACGTCATGGGCACTGACACCAGTACTCACGACAAGTGTGGTACAGTTCATGTACAATGACACCAGTACTGGTGACAAGTGTGTTTCAGGTCATGGACACTGACACCAGTACTGGTGACAAGTGTGTTTCAGGTCATGGGCACTGACACCAGTAACGGGGACCAGTGTTTTTAAGGTCATGGGCACTGACACCAGTACTAGAGACCAGTGTGTTACAGTTCATGGGCACTGACACCAGTACTGGGGACCAGTGTGTTTCAGGTCATGGACACTGACACCAGGACTAGGGACGAGTGTGTTTCAGGGCATGGGCACTGACACCAGTAATGGGGACCAGTGTGTGACAGGTCATAGGCACTGACACCAGTACTGGGGACCAGTGTTTTTCAGGTCATGGACACTGACACCAGAATTGGGGGCCAGTATTTTTCAAGTCATGGGCACTGACACCAGTACTAGGGACAAGTGTGTTACAGTTCATGGACACTGACACCAGCACTGGAAACCAGTGTGGTTCAGGTCATGGACACTGACACCAGTAATGGGGACCAGTGTGTTTCAGGTCATGGGCACTGACACCAGTAATGGGGACCAGGGTGTTTCAAGTCATGGACACTGACACCAGAACTGGGGACCAGTGTGTTACAGGTCATGGGCACTGACACCAGAACTGGGGACCAGTGTATTTCAGGTCATGTGCACTGACACCAGAACTGGTGACCAGTGTGTTTCAGGTCATGGGCACTGACACCAGTAATGGGGACCAGTGTTTTTCAGGTCATGGACACTGACACCAGTAATGGGGACGAGTGTGTTACAGGTCATAGGCACTGACACCAGTACTGGGGACCAGTGTTTTTCAGGTCATGGACACTGACACCAGTAATGGGGACGAGTGTGTTACAGGTCATAGGCACTGACACCAGTACTGGGGACCAATGTGGTTCAGGTCATGGACACTGACACCAGTACTGGGGACCAATGTGGTTTAGGTCATGGACACTGACACCAGAACTGGGGACCAGTTTGTTTAAAGTCATGGGCACTGACACCAATACTGGGGACCAGTTTGTTTCAGGTCATGGGCACTGGCACCAGAACTGGGGGCCAGTATTTTTCAAGTCATGGGCACTGACACCAGTACTAGGGACAAGTGTGTTACAGTTCATGGACACTGACACCAGTAATGGGAACCAGGGTGTTTCAGGTCATGGACACTGACACCAGTAATGTGGACCAGTGTGTTTCAGATCATGGACACTAACACCAGAACTGGGGACCAGTGTTTTTAAGGTCATGGGCACTGACACCAGTACTAGGGAATAGTGTGCTACAGTTCATGGGCACTGACACCAGTACTGGGGACCAGTGTGTTTCTGGTCATGGGCACTGACACCAGTAATGTGGACCAGTGTGTTTCAGATCATGGACACTAACACCAGAACTGGGGACCAGTGTTTTTAAGGTCATGGGCACTGACACCAGTACTAGGGACTAGTGTGCTACAGTTCATGGGCACTGACACCAATACTAGGGACCAGTGTGTTTCAGGTCATGGGCACTGACACCAGTAATGTGGACCAGTGTGTTTCAGATCATGGACACTAACACCAGAACTGGGGACCAGTGTTTTTAAGGTCATGGGCACTGACACCAGTACTAGGGACTAGTGTGCTACAGTTCATGGGCACTGACACCAGTACTGGGGACCAGTGTGTTTCTGGTCATGGGCACTGACACCAGTACTGGGGGCCAGGGTGTGTCAGGTCATGGGTACTGATACCAGTACTGGGGACAAGTGTGTTACAGGTCATGGGCACTGACACCACTATTGTGGACCAGTGTGTTTCAGGTCATGGACACTGACACCATTATTGTGGACCAGTGTGTTTCAGGTCATGGACACTGACACCAGTAATGGGAACCAGTATGTTTCAGGTCATGGACACTGACACCAGTACTGGAAACCAGTGTGTAGTAGGTCATGGGCACTGACACCAGTAATAGGGACCAAGGAGTTTCAGGTCATGGGCAGTGTCACCAGTACTAGGGACCAGTGTATTTCAGGTCATGGACACTGACACCAGAACTGGGGACCAATATGTTTCAGGTCATGGACACTGACACCAGTACTGGGGACCAGTTTGTTACAGGTCATTGGCACCGACACCAGTACTGGGAACCAGTGTTTTTCAGGTCATGTACACTGACACCAGTACTGGGGACCAGTGTCTTACATCTCATGGACACTGACACCAGAACTGGAAACCAATGTGGTTCAGGTCATGGGCACTGACACCACTATTGTGGACCAGTGTGTTACAGTTCATGAGCACTGACACAAGTCCTGGAGACCAGTGTGTTTCAGGTCATGTACACTGACACCAGTATTGGGGACCACTGTCTTACATCTCATGAGCTCTGGCCCAAGTACTGGGAACCAGTGAGTTTCCGGCCTAGGTCATTGGCACCAGTACTGGGCACCAGTGTGTTTCAGGTCATGGGCACTGACACGGGTACTTGGGACCGGTGTGTTTCAGGTCATGGACACTGACATCAGTACTGGAGACCAGTGTGTTACATTTCATGGGCACTGACACCAGTACTGGGGAACAGTGTGTTTAAAGTCATGGACACTGACACCAGAACTGGGGAACAGTATGTTTCAGGTCATGGACACTGACACCTGTAATGGGGACCAGGGTTTGTCAGGTCATGGGTACTGATACCAGTACTGGGGACAAGTGTCTTACATCTCATGGGCACTGACACCTGTACTGGGGACAAGTGTGTTTCAGGTCATGGGCACTGACACGAATACTGTGGACCTGTTGGTTTCAGGTCATGGGAACTGACACCAGTACTGGAGACCAGTGTGGTTCAGGTCATGGGTACCTACACCAGTACTGGGGGCCAGTTTGTTATAGGTCATTGGCACCGACACCAGTACTAGGGACTATGTGTCACAGTTCATGATCACTGACACCAGAACTGGAGACCAGTGTGTTTCAGGTCATGTACACTGACACCAGTATTGGGGACCAGCGTCTTACATCTCATGGGCTCTGGCCCAAGTACTGGGAACCAGTGAGTTTCCGGCCTAGGGCACTTACACCAGTACTGGGCACCAGTGTGTTTCAGGTCATAGGCACTAACACGGGTACTGGGGACCAGTGTGTTTCAGGTCATGTGCACTGACACCAGTAATGGGGACCAGTGCGTTTCAGGTCATGGACACTGACACCAGTATGGGAACCAGTGTGTTTCAGGTCATGTACACTGACACCAGTACTGGGAACCAGTGTGCTTCAGGTCATGGGCACTGACACCAGTACTGGGGACAAGTGTGTTACAGGTCATGTACACTGACACCAGTACTGGGGACCACTGTCTTACACCTCATTGGAAACTGACACTAGTACTGGGGACCAGTGTGTTACAGGTCATAGACACTGACACCAGAACCGGGGACCAGTGTGTTTCAGGTCATGGGATACTGAAACCAGAACTGGTGACCAGTCTGTTTCAGGTCATGGACACTGACTCCAGTACTGGGGAGCAGTGTGTTTCAGGTCATGGGCACTGACACCAGAAAGGGGGACCAGTGTGTTTCAGGTCACGGACACTGACACCAGTACTGTCGACCATTGTGTTTCAGATCATGGTCATTGACACGAGAACTGGGGACCAGTGTGTTACAGGTCATGGGCACTGACACCAGTACTGGGGACCAGTGTGTTTCAGGTCATGGACAATGACACCAGAAATGGGGACCAGTGTGTTTCAGGTCATGGGCACTAACACCAGTACTGGAAACCAGTGTGATTCAGGTCATGGACACTGACACCATTAATGGGGACCAGTGTGTTTCACGTCATGGGCACTGACACCAGAAATGGGGACCAGTGTGTTTCAGGTCATGGGCACTGACACCAGAAATGGGGACCAGTGTGTTTCAGGTCATGGGATCTTAAACCAGTACTGGGGGCCAGTGTGTTACAGGTCATGGGCACTAACACCAGTACTGGAAACCAGTGTGGTTCAGGTCATGGACACTGACACCAGTACTGGGCACCAGTGTGTTTCAGGTCATAGGCACTAACACGGGTACTGGGGACCAGTGTGTTTCAGGTCATGTGCACTGACACCAGTAATGGGGACCAGTGCGTTTCAGGTCATGGACACTGACACCAGTATGGGAACCAGTGTGTTTCAGGTCATGTACACTGACACCAGTACTGGGAACCAGTGTGCTTCAGGTCATGGGCACTGACACCAGTACTGGGGACAAGTGTGTTACAGGTCATGTACACTGACACCAGTACTGGGGACCACTGTCTTACACCTCATTGGAAACTGACACTAGTACTGGGGACCAGTGTGTTACAGGTCATAGACACTGACACCAGAACCGGGGACCAGTGTGTTTCAGGTCATGGGATACTGAAACCAGAACTGGTGACCAGTCTGTTTCAGGTCATGGACACTGACTCCAGTACTGGGGAGCAGTGTGTTTCAGGTCATGGGCACTGACACCAGAAAGGGGGACCAGTGTGTTTCAGGTCACGGACACTGACACCAGTACTGTCGACCATTGTGTTTCAGATCATGGTCATTGACACGAGAACTGGGGACCAGTGTGTTACAGGTCATGGGCACTGACACCAGTACTGGGGACCAGTGTGTTTCAGGTCATGGACAATGACACCAGAAATGGGGACCAGTGTGTTTCAGGTCATGGGCACTAACACCAGTACTGGAAACCAGTGTGATTCAGGTCATGGACACTGACACCATTAATGGGGACCAGTGTGTTTCACGTCATGGGCACTGACACCAGAAATGGGGACCAGTGTGTTTCAGGTCATGGGCACTGACACCAGAAATGGGGACCAGTGTGTTTCAGGTCATGGGATCTTAAACCAGTACTGGGGGCCAGTGTGTTACAGGTCATGGGCACTAACACCAGTACTGGAAACCAGTGTGGTTCAGGTCATGGACACTGACACCATTAATGGGGACCAGTGTGTTTCAGGTCATGGACACTGACACCAGTAATGGGGACCAGTGTGTTACAGGTCATGGGCACTAACACCAGTACTGGGGAGCAGTGTGTTTCAGGTCATGGACAATGACACCAGAAATGTGGTCCAGTGTGTTTCAGGTCATGGGATCTTAAACCAGTACTGGGGACCAGTGTGTTACAGGTCATGGACACTGACACCAGTACTGGTGACCAGTGTGTTTCAGGTCATGTACACTGACACCAGTACTGGGGACCAGTGTGTTACAGGTCATGTACACTGACACTAGTAATGGGGACCACTGTCTTACACCTCATTGGCACTGACACTAGTACTGGGGACCAGTATGTTACAGGTCATGGACACTGACCCCTGTAATGGGGACCTGTGTGTTACAGGTCATGGACACTGACTCCAGTACTGAGGACCAGTGAGTTTTAGGTCATGGACACTGACACCAGAAATGGGGACCAGTGTGTTACAGGTCATGGGCACTGACACGAGAACTGGGGACCTGTGTGTTACAGGTCATGGGCACTGGAACCAGTACTGGCGAGCAGTGTTTCAGGTTATTGGTACTGACATCAGTACTAGGGACCAGTGTGTTTCAGGTCATGGACAATGACACCAGTACTGGGGACAAGTGTGTTACAGGTCATGTACACTGACACCAGTACTGGGGACCACTGTCTTACACCTCATTGGCACTGACACTAGTACTGGGGACCAGTATGTTACAGGTCATGGACACTGACACCAGAACCGGTGACCAGTCTGTTTCAGGTCATGGACACTGACACCAGTAATGGGGACCAGTGTGTTTCAGGTCATGGGCACTGACACCAGTAATGGGGAGCAGTGTGTTTCAGGTCATGGGCACTGACACCAGAAAGGGGGACCAGTGTGTTTCAGGTCACAGACACTGACACCAGTACTGGGGACCATTGTGTTTCAGATCATGGTCATTGACACGAGAACTGGGGACCAGTGTGTTACAGGTCATGGGCACTGACACCAGTACTGGGGACCAGTGTGTTACAGGTCATGGGCACTAACACCAGTACTGGGGAGCAGTGTGTTTCAGGTCATGGACAATGACACCAGAAATGGGGACCAGTGTGTTACAGGTCATGGGCACTAACACCAGTACTGGGGAGCAGTGTGTTTCAGGTCATGGACAATGACACCAGAAATGGGGACCAGTGTGTTTCAGGTCATGGGATCTTAAACCAGTACTGGGGACCAGTGTGTTTCAGGTCATGGACACTGACACCAGTACTATGGACCAGTGTGTTTCAGGTCATGGACACTGACACCAGTAATGGGGACCAGTGTTTTACAGGTCATGGGCACTAACACCAGTACTGGGGAGCAGTGTGTTTCAGGTCATGGACAATGACACTAGAAATGGGGACCAGTGTGTTACAGGTCATGGGCACTAACACCAGTACCGGGGAGCAGTGTGTTTCAGGTCATGGACAATGACACCAGAAATGTGGACCAATGAGTTTCCAGTCATGGGATCTTAAACCAGTACTGGGGACCAGTGTGTTACAGGTCATGGACACTGACACCAATACTGGTGACCAGTGTGTTTCAGGTCATGTACACTGACACCAGTACTGGGGACCAGTGTGTTACAGGTCATGTACACTGACACCAGTAATGGGGACCACTGTCTTACACCTCATTGGCACTGACACTGGTACTGGGGACCAGTATGTTACAGGTCATGGACACTGACCCCTGTAATGGGGACCTGTGTGTTACAGGTCATGGACACTGACACCAGAACCGGGGACCAGTGTGTTTCAGGTTATGGGATACTGACACCAGTAATGGGGACCAGTGTGTTTCAGGTCATGGGCACTGACACCAGTAATGGGGAGCAGTGTGTTTCAGGTCATGGGCACTGACACCAGAAAGGGGGACCAGTGTGTTTCAGGTCACAGACACTGACACCAGTACTGGGGACCATTGTGTTTCAGATCATGGTCATTGACACGAGAACTGGGGACCAGTGTGTTACAGGTCATGGACAATGACACCAGAAATGGGGACCAGTGTGTTACAGGTCATGGGCACTAACACCAGTACTGGGGAGCAGTGTGTTTCAGGTCATGGACAATGACACCAGAAATGGGGACCAGTGTGTTTCAGGTCATGGGATCTTAAACCAGTACTGGGGACCAGTGTGTTTCAGGTCATGGACACTGACACCAGTACTATGGACCAGTGTGTTTCAGGTCATGGACACTGACACCAGTAATGGGGACCAGTGTTTTACAGGTCATGGGCACTAACACCAGTACTGGGGAGCAGTGTGTTTCAGGTCATGGACAATGACACTAGAAATGGGGACCAGTGTTTTACAGGTCATGGGCACTAACACCAGTACCGGGGAGCAGTGTGTTTCAGGTCATGGACAATGACACCAGAAATGTGGACCAATGAGTTTCCAGTCATGGGATCTTAAACCAGTACTGGGGACCAGTGTGTTACAGGTCATGGACACTGACACCAATACTGGTGACCAGTGTGTTTCAGGTCATGTACACTGACACCAGTACTGGGGACCAGTGTGTTACAGGTCATGTACACTGACACCAGTAATGGGGACCACTGTCTTACACCTCATTGGCACTGACACTGGTACTGGGGACCAGTATGTTACAGGTCATGGACACTGACCCCTGTAATGGGGACCTGTGTGTTACAGGTCATGGACACTGACTCCAGTACTGAGGACCAGTGAGTTTTAGGTGATGGACACTGACACCAGAAATGGGGACCAGTGTGTTACAGGTCATGGGCACTGACACGAGAACTGGGGACCAGTGTGTTACAGGTCATGGGCACTGGAACCAGTACTGGCGAGTAGTGTTTCAGGTTATTGGTACTGACATCAGTACTGGGGACCAGTGTGTTTCAGGTCATGGACAATGACACCAGTACTGGGGACAAGTGTGTTACAGGTCATGTACACTGACACCAGTACTGGGGACAAGTGTGTTACAGGTCATGTACACTGACACCAGTACTGGGGACCACTGTCTTACACCTCATTGGCACTGACACTAGTACTGGGGACCAGTGTGTTACAGGTCATGGAGACTGGCACCAGTACTGGGGACCAGTGTGTTACAGGTTATTGGCACTGACATCAGTACTAGGGACCAGTGTTTTGCAAGTTATGGACACTGATACCAGTACTGTGGACCAGTGTGTTTAAGGTCATGGACACTGACACCAGTACTGGTGACCAGAGTGTTTAAGGTCATGGACATTGACACCAGTACTGGTGACCAGTGTTTTTCAGGTCATGGACACTGACACCAGTAATGGGGACCAGTGTTTTACAGGTCATGGGCACTGACACCAGTACTGGGGATCAGTGTGTTTCAGGTCATGGACAATGACACCAGTACTGGTGACCAGGGTGTTTCAGGTCATGGGCACTGACACCAGTACTTGGAACCAGTGTGTTTCAGGTCATGGACACTGACACCAGTACTGGGGACCGATGTCCTACAGGTCATGGGCACTGACACCAGTACTGGGGACCAGTGTCCTACAGGTCATGGGCACTGACACCAGTACTGGGGACCAGTGTCCTACAGGTCATGGGCACTGACCCCAGTACTGGTGACCAGTGTGTAACAGGTCATGGGCACTGACACCAGTACTGGAGACCGGTTTGTTACAGGTCATGGGCACTGACACCAGTACTGGAGACCAGTGTGTTTCAGGTCATTGGCACTGACACCAGTACTAGGGACCAGTGTCCTACAGGTCATGGGCACTGACACCAGTACTGGAGACCAGTGTGTTACAGGTTGTGGACACTGACACCTGTACTGGTGACCAGTGTGTAACAGGTCATGGGCACTGACACCAGTACTTGAGACCAGTGTGTTTTAGTTCATGGGCACTGGCACCTGTACTGGAGACCAGTGTGTTACAGGTTGTGGACACTGACACCAGTACTGGGGACCAGTGTGTTTCAGGTCATGTACACTGACACCAGTACTGGGGACCACTGTCTTACACCTCATGGACACTGACACCAGTACTGGGGACCATTGTGTTTCAGGTCATGGACACCGACACCAGTACAGGGGACCAGTGTGTTACAGGTCGGGCACTGACACCAGTACCTCTACCCCTGCCATTGCGGCAGTCTATATAACTGAAGCAGCCGAGGTACTCTTAACCAAACAACATTGGTGTGGGATCGAGGTGTGGTAAATTTACCTGATCCAGCTGTCAATTCCAAATGCAGCCCAGCATGATAAGAAATTGGGAAATAATGGTCAGAGAAGGCAGGAAGGGACAGAGAGAACAAAACTGAGAATACGCCATTTCGACTGGATTTTACAAACTGAACAGAAGGTTCTGTATCTGAATGTTTGCAGCATTCCAAATGAAATGAATGAATTGACGGGGCACACTGGATAAATATGATCTGACAGCCAAAACAGAGACATAGCTGCAGGACGAAAAGGACTGGGTCCTGGATATCGAAGGGTTTGTGCCACATTCAAGAAGAACAGAGATCTAGATAAAAGGTGAAGAGGCAGCACTGTTTATGAAGGGTGGCATCAGTTCAATAATTAGTGATGTCTTTGATTCAGGAAATGGGGATGGAGAATCAGGATCGGTGGAGATGAGGAATGTGGGGAAAGGAGGTCGCTGGTGGGAATGGTCTGATTGGCCGAAAATGGAATGGGAAAAAGTGAGGACTGCGGATGCTGGAGATCAGAGCTGAAAATGTGTTGCTGGAAAAGCGCAGCAGGTCAGGCAGCAGGACCTGAAGAAGGGCTCATGCCCGAAACGTCGATTCTCCTGCTCCTTGGATGCTGCCTGACCTGCTGCGTTTTTCCAGCAACACATTTTCAGCTCGAAAATGGAATGCCCCATTTTGCAATTGGACACAGTACTGCAGCTGGGGTTGACCGGGATTTTTATGAGCATTGGCTAACGTCCTCTCTGCCCGGATTATCCAGCCCAGGAGCACACATCTGACATGAGCTGCCTTGCTAACTGGCCACCTGCAAAGTTTTGCATCCACATCGCCCCAGGTCTCTCTGATCTTACCCTGCTCCCTTTAACATGATACCCGTTGTCTTGCATTGTCTGTCTTCATGCTTCCCACCAACCAGTAATGCCTCACATTTCTCCGCACTGAATTTCATTGGCATGGCACCTACCTCTACCACCAGCCTGTCTATAGCCTCTGGAACTTATTTTCCTCAATATGTTTATTGAATTTCCAACTTTCAGATCATCTGCAAATTGCAAAATTATGCCTGCACCCCCACGTTATTAACATAAATCTTTCATTGTTTTATTTCTATTTTCACTTTTCTACTGAACATTCTGCACTCTGGTTCTGACCCAGTTTCACCCCTTCAGTACTCAGACCACCTCTGACCTTAAATGATCTCTTTATCCCCTTGTAGAGATTCAACGAGACTCCACCTAAACTGCTTCCATCTAAAGGTTGCCTGTTGCTCCAGAGACTCGAGACTTTACCTCCAATGTGACCAATATCTTTCCTCAATTTTATGGCATTAGCCCTCCTCCAATTTTACTTTCTTTAAGTTCTAGATTGCATATTATCCAGCTCCAGCCTGACAATAACGTGCTGGCCATTCCCAAAGGACTAGGAGAAAGTGAGGACTGCAGGTGCTGGAGATCAGGGTCCAATAGTCTGACGCTGGAAAAGTCCCAGCTGGTCAGGCAGCATCCGAGGAGCAGGAGAGTCAACCTTTCGAGCATCAGGAATGTCCCAAAGGACTCCCCCGTTGTGACATTCGTAACTCAACTCACTTCATTTCCCAGAAACGATATCCAGCGATGTCTCATCTGACTTGGAAAATAAACATACCGATCATGAAAATTCTCCTCAACGCATACTTCAGAAATTCCTCCCCCTCCCTCTCCTTCGTGCAATCAGGGCTCTGGTCATTCTATTCACTATCTACAAGGGACCTATTGAAATAATCTCCACTTGACTCAATGAGTTGCATCTCCAGCAACACTCAAGATTCTTCAATTAACCCAAAGCAAAGCCGTCCCCTTGATTAGCTTCCCATCCACCTACACTGAGTATTCAGTGTCTCCACCCAACCTACAGCGCCTGGTGTCGATATGAGGGAGGGTCTAATTGACACTTACAGAATACTGCATGCTCTGGACAGAATGGATGTTGAGAAGGTGGGAGAGACTACGACTCAAGGGCACAGCCTTAGAGTAAAGGGAAGGCCTTGTAGAATGGAGATAAGGAGAAACTTCTTCAGCCAGAGAGTGGGGAATCTATGGAATTCACTGCCACAGAACGCTGTGGAGGCCGGGTCATTGAGTATATTTAAGACTGAGATAGATAGGTTCTTGAATTTCAAAGGGATCAAGGGTTACAGGGAGAAAGCAGGAGAATGGGTTTGAGAAACGCATCCGGCTTGATGGCCTGAATGGCCTGGTCTCTGCTCCTATGTCTTATGGTCTTATCAAAGACGCAATGAGTTATCAAACCCCTTTTGACAGCACCTTCCAAAGCCCTAACTTCTAACACCTACACAGACAAGGACGAAAGAACATTTTCACAAGGCTTTGTCTGCGCAAGTCCTCAATTCCCATCATTCTCACCATTAGCCTTATACCTCGAACTGCCAGGAGACCCCAAAGGCTGGCTCGTAACCTTTGACCTTAACCAAATCATGAAAAAACCGTTTGGGTAGTTACGGTCCCCTATTACCAGTAGAACATGCCTCACTGCACCATTTTCGTTTACAAATCTAACCGTCTGTCACCCTCCCATTACTTGGTGGGCTTCAACATCCACCGTGAGGTATATCTACTTTTCCACTGTCTCTTCATTCGCACCGATTTGATTGTGTCTCTCCTCTGTCAGGGATCTTTGCTGTTCCTAGCGCTGCACTGCTCCCCTGAATGAAAACTGCCACCTCTTCCTATTATCTCCGATCCGTCTTTCTTGAACAACTCGTACCCTGGAGTATTAAGCAGTCAAAGCTGCCCTTTGTTTGATCCGATTCCCAGCTATCTCCGCGGCATTATACTCCCACATGGCTACTTCGAAAGCACAGTTGGTGCATCCGTGCCAAGCGGAACTGAGGCCCCTGTTCTTTGAACCCATTTAATTCTACCTTATTTCTCACGCGATCTCTCTTCCAGCCCTCCAAGCAGCTTCTTTGCACTGGTTTTGTATGATGCTGCTGAGACTGGATTTTCAATGTACGGTCGGGAAGCTACTCCCTGGTGAGCTCAGGACCCTCAGCACAATGCTGTCTGAGAGCCTAAGGACATGAATGTGGAGGGAGGCACTGCTCAATGCAGGGTGCCACAGGCCCCAGAAGGTAGTGGCCTGGCACTGCCTTGATGCAGAGGGCAGTCAGCTCTTTGCCGAACCCAGGCGCTAAGGAAAGGCACAATATCCGTTGCTGACAAGCGAAGGAGCAACACATTGCAACATGGTGCACTTCCCCACAGACGCGCAAACTTCCTTTCTCTCTTGCGCAGTAAATCTTGACTCATTCGGTGAAATTCGCCACATGTGTGGGCCTATACTGCAAGCCGCAACATTCGAATAATAGTCATCATTCACAGCATGAAACAATCCTGCCTGTGTGTTCCTGTTCACTCATCACTGCTCCTATTTCTCCAACTTCTTCAGTCTTTTTATTCCTGAGGGAATGGCTCCCTGTTCAACCGTTTCTCAGATTGCCAGAGTTTCTGCGTTTGTTTTGGTTGCGGGTCAACCTGTCAATGGTTCCATTGTGAAGCATGATGCGTCAAACAGAGTGCTGAAGTGTGTTTATCTTAGAGCTGTGAGACTGGTTGTCCCATTAATAACTGCCTCACACCACTGACTGGAGACTCCCAGCCTGGGATACATGATATTTCTAATCAAACTTCTGGCTTCAGCCTCTGCTGTGTTCCGTGACTGTGGTCAGTCAGTGTCTGAGCTGCTCACAGCCCACTGTTTCACCAGCTTCACAACAGAACCATCGGAGGGTGTGGGAGAAGCAGTGAGTTTATCAGGAGAGGGCTAATGGCAGCACCCAAAGCCTCCATCAAAGGGCCCTTAACTCCAGTGAGGTAAAAACAATGACTGCAGATGCTGGAAACCAGATTCTGGATTAGTGGTGCTGGAAAAGCACAGCAGTTCAGGCAGCATCCGAGGAGCAGTAAAATCGACGTTTTGGGCAAAAGCCCTTCATCAGGAATAAAGGCAGAGAGCCTGGAGCGTGGAGAGATAAGCTAGAGGAGGGTGGGGGTGGGGAGAAGGTAGCATAGAGTACAATGGGTGAGTGGGGGAGGGGGTGAAGGTGATAGGTCAAGGAGGAGAGGGTGGAGTGGATAGGTGGAAAAGGAGATAGGCAGGTAGGACAAGTCCGGACAAGTTATGGGGACAGTTACTGAGCTGGAAGTTTAGAACTAGGGTGAGGTGGGGGAAGGGGAAATGAGGAAACTGTTGAAGTCCACATTGATGCCCTGGGGTTGAAGTGTTCCGAGGCGGAAGATGAGGCGTTCTTCCTCCAGGTGTCTGGTGGTGAGGGAGCGGCGGTGAAGGAGGCCCAGGACCTCCATGTCCTCGGCAGAGTGGGAGGGGGAGTTGAAATGTTGGGCCACAGGGCGGTGTGGTTGATTGGTGCGGGTGTCCCGGAGATGTTCCCTAAAGCACTCTGCTAGGAGGCGTCCAGTCTCCCCAATGTAGAGGAGACCGCATCGGGAGCAACGGATACAATAAATGATATTAGTGGATGTGCAAGTAAAACTTTGATGGATGTGGAAGGCTCCTTTAGGGCCTTGGATAGAGGTGAGGGAGGAGGTGTGGGCACAGGTTTTACAGTTCCTGCGGTGGCAGGGGAAGGTGCCAGGATGGGAGGGTGGGTTGTTTGGGGGCGTGGACCTGACCAGGTAGTCAAGGAGGGAACGGTCTTTGCGGAATGCGGAAAGGGGTGGTGAGGGAAATATATCCCGGGTAGTGGGGTCTGTTTGGAGGTGGCAGAAATGTCGGCGGATGATTTGGTTTATGCGAAGGTTTGTAGGGTGGAAGGTGAGCACCAGGGGCGTTCTGTCCTTGTTACGGTTGGAGGGGTGGGGTCTGAGGGCAGAAGTGCGGGATGTGGACGAGATGCATTGGAGAGCATCTTTAACCACGTGGGAAGGGAAATTGCGGTCTCTAAAGAAGGAGGCCATCTGGTGTGTTCTATTGTGGAACTGGTCCTTCTGAGAGCAGATACGGCGGAGGCGGAGGAATTGGGAATATGGGATGGCATTTTTGCAAGAGATAGGGTGGGAAGAGGTGTAATCCAGGTAGCTGTGGGAGTCGGTGGGTTTGTAAAAAATGTCGGTGTCAAGTCGGTCGTCATTAATGGAGATGGAGAGATCCAGGAAGGGGAGCGAGGTGTCAGAGATGGTCCAGGTAAATTTAAGGTCAGGGTGGAATGTGTTGGTGAAGTTGATGAATTGCTCAACCTCCTCGCGGGAGCACGAGGTGGCACCAATGCAGTCATCAATGTAGTGGAGGAAGAGGTGGGGAGTGGTGCCGGTGTAATTACGGAAGATCAACTGCTGTATGTAGCCAACAGAGAGACAGGCACAGCTGGGGCCCATACGTGTGCCCATGGCTACGCCTTTGGTCTGGAGGAAGTGGGAGGATTCAAAGGAGAAATTGTTAAGGATGAGGACCAGTTCGGCCAAACGAATGAGTGTCAGTGGAAGGGTACTGTTGGGGATGTCTGGAGAGGAAAAAACGGAGGGCTTTTGGCCCTGGTCATGGTGGATGGAGGTGTAGAGGGATTGGATATCCATGGTGAAGATGAGGCATTGGGGGCCAGGGAAACGGAAGTCTTGGAGGAGGTGGAGGGCGTGGGTGGTGTCTCGAACGTATGTGGGGAGTTCCTGGACTAGGGGGGATAGGACAGTGTCAAGGTAGGTAGAGATGAGTTCAGTGGGGCAGGAGCATGCTGAGACAATGGGTCGGCCAGGGTGGTCAGGCTTGTGGATCTTGGGAAGGAGGTAGAACCAGGCAGTGCGGGGTTCCCGGGCTATGAGGTTGGAAGCTATGAGTGGGAGATCTCCTGAGTTAACTCCAGTGAGCCAGGCGCAATGCTCCGTCAATCTCCTTCCCCTTGAACAGCTGTCCTGCCCAACAAACACACAATGCACCTCCCTGCACACAGACTGTGATCACACACACACTGACTCTCACACACACACAGACTGTGATCACACACACACTGACTCTCACACACACACAGACTGTGATCACACACACACCGACTCTCACACACACACAGACTGTGATCACACACACACTGACTCTCACACACACACAGACTGTGATCACACACACACTGACTCTCACACACACACAGACTGTGATCACACACACACTGACTCTCAACACACACTGACTGTGATCACACACACACTGACTCTCACACACACACTGACTGTGATCACACACACTGACTGTGATCACACATACACTGACTGTGATCACACACACACTGACTGTGATCACACACTGACTATGATCACACACACGCTGACTGTGATCACACACTGACTATGATCACACACACACTGACTGTGATCACACACTGACTATGGTCACACACACACTGACTGTGGTCACACACACACTGACTGTGATCACACACACACACTGACTGTGATCACACATACACTGACTGTGATCACACACTGACTATGGTCACACACACACTGACTGTGATCACACACACTGACTGTGATCACACACTGACTATGGTCACACACACACTGACTCTCACACACACACTGACTGTGATCACACACACTGACTCTCACGCACACACTGACTGTGATCACACACACACACTGACTCTCACACACACACTGACTGTGATCACACACACACTGACTCACACACACACTGACTCTCTCACACACACACAGACTGTGACCACACACACACACTGACTCTCACACACACACTGACTGTGGCCACACACACACTGACTCTCACACACACACAGACTGTGATCACACACACAGACACACTAATAGGTATATACATACACTTGCACACAGATAAACACACACAGATTCTCTGATAGATACACACACACACACCTACACTCACAGATACACACACACACACACACACACACACCTACACTCACAGATACACACAACTACAATCACAGATACACACACACAGATACTCTAATGGACACACACACTCTCACAGATACACACACACTCACACACACACACACTCACACACACACACAACTACAATCACAGATACACGCACACAGATACTCTAATAGACACACATTCTCACTCACAGATACACACACACCCACACACACACTCTCACACAGATACATACACACACACACACACACACAGATATACATAAACACAGATACTCTGATATATACACAAAAATACACATACACACTCTCTCACACACATACACTGACAGACACACTGATAGACACATACCCACACACAGATACTCTGATAGACGCACAAAAACACTGACAGACACACTGACAGACTCTCTCTCTCTCTCTCACACACACACACAATCACACACATGCACAGCGAGACAAACACATACACATACACAATCACACATACCCACATTCATATATACGCACACATACACACACAATCTCACCCATGAACAGGCACACATACAGACATACACACAACCTCTACATTTTAAATACCCAGGCTAATACACACACATTGATGCATGAACACACACTCTCACACATGCACGTAGCCTCGTGCACTCACACACACTTTTGAATTTCGTCCAATGTGTGTACACTCACTGCTTGTCCTACCCTCTCAGATGGTTCTGTTGTGGAGCTGGTGAAACACTGGGCCTGTGAGCAGCTCAGACACTGTCTGACCACAGTCACGGAACACAGCAGAGGCTGAAGCCAGCAGCTTGAGCAGAACTATTGTGTATCCCAGACCTGGGTACACACACAGTGTCAAATGTTTCTGACATATTCCATCTCTCGCACTCTCTTACACACAGAACACCCACGCTCACACATACATATGCTGACCTATACATGCTCACCGATCTCTCATGCGCATGCACTTAAACACTCTCACAAACAGATCCTCTCATTTGAACACACTCTGCCTCTCCCTCACTTACTCACTCTCTCACTCACCCCATCTCCAAGTTAATCTTGAATTTGAGACAGGCCTCAACTCAACAGATCAAACCCTGTCGGGATTTGAAAGTATTTTAACCTATTTAAGGGGATTAATCTGTGAATCAGTGAAACCTTGTTGTGGTTTTATTGTTATCCAATTCACTGATATAACAAAACAGAAAGATTCCAGTCAATTTAGCCCTGTCTCCAGTTTGTCACTGATATTCAGACTCTAGACACTTGCAAAATCAAGTTCTCACACACTCATTATAGCTCCATTTGTAAATAAAGGTTGCAATTACTCATAATTAAAATGACGAGCAATGAAAGTATTGCTTGGAAGGAAGCAAAATTATCGCTCAGTTTACTGGCTGGTTCGAATAGAATATACGAGGAGAAAGTGAGGACAGCAGATGCTGGAGATCAGAGCCGAAAATGTGTTGCTGGAAAAGCGCAGCAGGTCAGGCAGCATCCAAGGAACAGGAGAAGGGCTTTCCTGAAGAAGGGCTCATGCCCTAAACGTCGATTCTCCTGCTCCTTGGATGCTGCCTGACCTGCTGCGCTTTTCCAGCAACACATTTTCAGCTCGAATAGAATATACCCCGAGTGCAGTGTTGGGCGTTGGGCTGCTAAAGTAAACCAGACACTGATTGGCCTGTCCTAACACTCCAAATGAACGAGACACTGGTACAGGAACTAAAACCTGCCCATGTCTCTCCATCAACACAAACAGGACTGTTTTAATGTTTGACATAAACGAAACAATGGACGGCGTGGAGATAAACCACTTGACCCTTGTGTCCAAGTGCGCGTGTCATGAATCCTCGGGAGGAATTCTGCGAACCTTTCGAAGATTTTTGGGCTGAATTTGAGAAAGCAAAGAGGTTGGAGGTCAAATGCCGTGTCTCAGAGGAAGGTGTGAAATCAAAAACACGAACAGCTGAATGTAAAATGTTCCCTGATACGCTGAAGAAAATGATTGACGTACATTAAGAATACACTGTTGACCTTATTTTATTTGTCCGATCATAAATAACTTCAATTTATTTCCAATTTAGGAAGAAAATGATTAATTGGAGCGCTCTATCAAGGAGCTATCATAGGCTAGATGGGCAGACTGGATTTCAGCTCTGGAAGATTCTTGAATGGCTTGTGACAGCTGAAGCACATAGCTGAAGGATTAAGGACAAGGCTTTTGGTGACACTGAGAGGTCGTCTCATTGACCCATGGTACACTACCTTCTGTTTCCTTGACAGTGATATTCCTAATGTTTGGACATGGATGCTCTTAGCTGGAGAAGTGCTGCTGCATTACTTTGCCATTTCTCCAGGGACTGTGGCTTCGAATCAGCAAAACTAGACATCACACCTTTTGTACTGCACCCACAGAATTTTGGCGCCATCATTCTGTGGCCAAGTACCGGCACCCAGAATATAATCCAGTTCCCCTTACGATCCAGCAAGTCCACTGCTAGGAGGAGCAGGAGATAAGGAATTAGTGGCCATTACTTGAACCCGTTACTATGTCGGGTCAGTGGGTTCAGTGTGCGAGTGTTCAGATGACGTGCGGGTCAGTGGAGCCTCCGTTGAAGACGGTAACGTCAGAGTACAATGGGGCCTCGATCAGATGAGCTGAGGGGCCGAGGAGTGGCAGATGGAGTTTAAATGTAGACAAACGCAAAGTGCTGCATTTGGAAAGGCAAATCAGGGCAGGACTGATACACTTCATGGTAAATTCCTGGGGAGTGTCGAGACCTTGCAGTGCAGGTTCATAGGTTCCTTAAAAGTGGAGTTGTAGGTCGCCAGCATGGTGAAGAAGGTGTGAGGTATGATTGTTCTTCTTGCTCAATGTATTGAGTGTCGGAGTTGCAGCTGGACAGGACATTGGTGAGGCCACTTTTGGAATACTGTATTCAATTCTGCTCTCCCTGCCGCAGAAAGGATGTGGGAAACCTGAAAGGGTTCAAAAAAGATTTACAAAGATGTTGCCAGGATTGGAGGGTTTGAGCTACAGGGAGAGGCTGAACAGGCTGGGGCTGTTTTCCCTGGGAGCATTGGAGGCTGAGGGGGTGATCTTGAAGAGGTTTATAAAATCATGAGGGGCATGGAAAAGGGGAAATAATCAGGTCTTTTTCCCAGGGTAGGGGAGTCCAAAACTGGAGGGCAAAGGTTTAAGGAGAGAGGGGAGAGATATAAAAGGGATTTGAGGGGCAACCTTTTCACACAGAGGGTGGTGCGTGCATGGAATGACCTGCCAGAGGAAGTGGTGGAGGTTGGTACAATTACAGCATTTAAAAGGCATTTGGATGGGTATATGACTATGAAGTGTTTAGAGGGATATGGGCCAAGTGCTGGCAATGGGGTGTAGATTAATTTAAGATATCTGGTTGGCATGGACAAGTTGGACCGAAGGGACTTTTTCCGTGCCATACAGCTCTATGATTCTATAATATGGTGTGAGTGAGTGTGTGGGTGATGTGTGAGTCAGTGGGTATGGCGTGTGTGAGGGTGTGTAGGGTGATGTGTGGGTCAGTGGATATGGTGTGTGTGAGTGTGTGGGTGATGTGTGGGTCAGTGGATATGGCGTGTGAGAGTGTGTGGGTGATGTGTGGGTCAGTGGATATGGCGTGTGTGAGATTGTGGGTGATGTGTGGGTCAGTGGATATGGGGTGTGAGAGTGTGTGGGTGATGTGTGGGTCTGTGGATATGGCGTGTGTGAGGGTGTGTGGGTGATGTGTGGGTCAGTGGGTATGGTGTGTGTGAGTGTGTGGGTGATGTGTGGGTCAGTGGATATGGCGTGTGAGAGTGTGTGGGTGATGTGTGGGTCAGTGGATATGGCGTGTGAGAGTGTGTGGGTGATGTGTGGGTCTGTGGATATGGCGTGTGTGAGGGTGTGTGGGTGATGTGTGGGTCAGTGGGTATGGTGTGTGTGAGTGTGTGGGTGATGTGTGGGTCAGTGGATATGGGGTGTGTGTGTGTGGGTGATGTGTGGGTCAGTGTATATGGCGTATGTGAGTGTGTGGGTGATGTGTGGGTCAGTGGATATGGCGTGTGTGAGAGTGTGTGGGTAATGTGTGGGTCAGTGGATATGGCGTGTGTGAATGCGTGGGTGATGTGTGGGTCAGTGGATATGGCGTGTGTGAGTGTGTGGGTGATGTGTGGGTCAGTGGATATGGCGTGTGTGAATGCGTGGGTGATGTGTGGGTCAGTGGATATGGCGTGTGTGAGTGTGTGGGTGATGTGTGGGTCAGTGGATATGGCGTGTGTGAGTGTGTGGGTGATGTGTGGGTCAGTGGATATGGGGTCTGAGTGTGTGAGTGATGTGTGGGTTAGTGGATATGGCGTGTGTGAGTGTGTGGGTGATGTGTGGGTCAGTGGATATGGCGTCTGAGTGTGTGAGTGATGTGTGGGTTAGTGGATATGGGGTCTGAGTGTGTGGGTGATGTGTGGGTCAGTGGATATGGTGTGTGTGAGTGTGTGGGTGATGTGTGGGTCAGTGGATATGGCGTGTGTGAGTGTGGGTGATGTGTGGGTCAGTGGATATGGCGTGTGTGAGTGTGTGGGTGATGTGTGGGTCAGTGGATATGGCGTGTGTGAGAGTGTGTTTGATGTGTGGGTCAGTGGATATGGTGTGTGTGAGTGTGTGGGTGATGTGTGGGTCAGTGGATATGGCGTGTCAGAGTGTGTGGGCGATGTGTGGGTCAGTGGGTATGGCGTGTGAGAGTGTGTGGGTGATGTGTGGGTCAGTGGATATGGGGTCTGAGTGTGTGAGTGATGTGTGGGTCAGTGGATATGGTGTGTGTGAGTGTGGGTGATGTGTGGGTCTGTGGATATGGTGTGTGTGAGTGTGTGGGTGATGTGTGGGTCAGTGGATATGGCGTCTGAGTGTGTGAGTGATGTGTGGGTTAGTGGATATGGGGTCTGAGTGTGTGGGTGATGTGTGGGTCAGTGGATATGGTGTGAGTGAGTGTGTGGGTGATGTGTGAGTCAGTGGGTATGGTGTGTGAGAGTGTGTGGGTGATGTGTGGGTCTGTGGATATGGCGTGTGTGAGGGTGTGTAAGGTGATGTGTGGGTCAGTGGATATGGTGTGTGTGAGTGCGTGGGTGATGTGTGGGTCAGTGGATATGGCGTGTGTGAGAGTGTGGGTGATGTGTGGGTCAGTGGATATGGCGTGTGAGAGTGTGTGGGTGATGTGTGGGTCAGTGGATATGGCGTGTGTGAGTGTGTGAGTGATGTGTGGGTCAGTGGATATGGCGTGTGTGAGTGTGGGTGATATGTGGGTCAGTGGATATGGCGTGTGTGAGTGTATGGGTGATGTGTGGGTCAGTGGATATGGGGTCTGAGTGTGTGGGTGATGTGTGGGTCAGTGGATATGGCCTGTGTGAGTGTGTGAGTGATGTGTGGGTCAGTGGATATGGTGTGTGTGAGTGTGTGGGTGATGTGTGGGTCAGTGGATATGGCGTGTGTGAGTGTGTGGGTGATGTGTGGGTCAGTGGATATGGCGTGTGTGAGTGTGTGGGTGATGTGTGGGTCAGTGGATATGGCGTTTGTGAGTGTGTGGGTGATGTGTGGGTCAGTGGATATGGCGTGTGTGAGTGTGTGAGTGATGTGTGGGTCAGTGGATATGGCGTGTGTGAGTGTGGGTGATGTGTGGGTCAGTGGATATGGCGTGTGTGAGTGTGTGGGTGATGTGTGGGTCAGTGGATATGGCTGTGTAAGTGTGTGGGTGATGTGTGGGTAAGTGGATATGGGGTCTGAGTGTGTGGGTGATGTGTGGGTCAGTGGATATGGGGTCTGAGTGTGTGGGTGATGTGTGGGTCAGTGGATATGGGGTGTGTGAGTGTGTGGGTGATGTGTGGGTCAGTGGATATGGCGTGTGAGAGTGTGGGTGATGTGTGGGTCAGTGGATATGGTGTATGTGAGTGTGTGGGTGATGTGTGGGTCAGTGGATATGGGGTGTGTGAGTGTGTGGGAGATGTGTGGGTCAGTGGATATGGCGTGTGTGAGTGTGGGTGATGTGTGGGTCTGTGGATATGGCGTGTGAGAGTGTGTGGGTGATGTGTGGGTCAGTGGGTATGGCGTGTGAGAGTGTGTGGGTGATGTGTGGGTCAGTGGATATGGGGTGTGTGAGTGTGTGGGTGATGTGTGGGTCAGTGGATATGGGGTGTGTGAGTGTGTGGGTGATGTGTGGGTCAGTGGATATGGCGTGTGTGAGTGTGGGTGATGTGTGGGTCTGTGGATATGGCGTATGAGAGTGTGTGGGTGATGTGTGGGTCAGTGGGTATGGCGTGTGAGAGTGTGTGGGTGATGTGTGGGTCAGTGGATATGGTGTGTGAGAGTGTGTGGGTGATGTGTGGGTCAGTGGATATGGTGTGTGTGAGTGTGGGTGATGTGTGGGTCAGTGGATATGGCGTGTGAGAGTGTGTGGGTGATGTGTGGGTCTGTGGATATGGCGTGTGTGAGGGTGTGTGGGTGATGTGCGGGTCAGTGGGTATGGTGTGTGTGAGTGTGTGGGTGATGTGTGGGTCAGTGGATATGGGGTGTGTGTGTGTGGGTGATGTGTGGGTCAGTGTATATGGCGTATGTGAGTGTGTGGGTGATGTGTGGGTCAGTGGATATGGCGTGTGTGAGAGTGTGTGGGTAATGTGTGGGTCAGTGGATATGGCGTGTGTGAGTGTGTGGGTGATGTGTGGGTCAGTGGATATGGCGTGTGTGAATGCGTGGGTGATGTGTGGGTCAGTGGATATGGCGTGTGTGAGTGTGTGGGTGATGTGTGGGTCAGTGGATATGGCGTGTGTGAGTGTGTGGGTGATGTGTGGGTCAGTGGATATGGGGTCTGAGTGTGTGAGTGATGTGTGGGTTCGTGGATATGGCGTGTGTGAGTGTGTGGGTGATGTGTGGGTCAGTGGATATGGCGTCTGAGTGTGTGAGTGATGTGTGGGTTAGTGGATATGGGGTCTGAGTGTGTGGGTGATGTGTGGGTCAGTGGATATGGTGTGTGTGAGTGTGTGGGTGATGTGTGGGTCAGTGGATATGGCGTGTGTGAGTGTGTGGGTGATGTGTGGGTTAGTGGATATGGGGTCTGAGTGTGTGGGTGATGTGTGGGTCAGTGGATATGGCGTGTGTGAGTGTGTGGGTGATGTGTGGGTCTGTGGATATGGCGTGTGTGAGTGTGGGTAATGTGTGGGTCAGTGGGTATGGCGTGTGTGAGTGTGTGGGTGATGTGTGGGTCAGTGGATATGGCGTGTGTGAGTGTGTGGGTGATGTGTGGGTCAGTGGATATGGCTGTGTGAGTGTGTGGGTGATGTGTGGGTCAGTGGATATGGCGTGTGTGAGAGTGTAGGTGATGTGTGGGTCAGTGGATATGGCGTGTGTGAGTGTGTGAGTGATGTGTGGGTCAGTGGATATGGCGTGTGTGAATGTGGGTGATGTGTGGGTCAGTGGATATGGCGTGTGTGAGTGTGTGGGTGATGTGTGGGTCAGTGGATATGGCTGTGTAAGTGTGTGGGTGATGTGTGGGTCAGTGGATATGGGGTCTGAGTGTGTGGGTGATGTGTGGGTCAGTGGATATGGGGTCTGAGTGTGTGGGTGATGTGTGGGTCAGTGGATATGGGGTGTGTGAGTGTGTGGGTGATGTGTGGGTCAGTGGATATGGCGTGTGAGAGTGTGGGTGATGTGTGGGTCAGTGGATATGGTGTATGTGAGTGTGTGGGTGATGTGTGGGTCAGTGGATATGGGGTGTGTGAGTGTGTGGGTGATGTGTGGGTCAGTGGATATGGCGTGTGTGAGTGTGTGGGTGATGTGTGGGTTAGTGGATATGGGGTCTGAGTGTGTGGGTGATGTGTGGGTCAGTGGATATGGCGTGTGTGAGTGTGTGGGTGATGTGTGGGTCTGTGGATATGGCGTGTGTGAGTGTGGGTAATGTGTGGGTCAGTGGGTATGGCGTGTGTGAGTGTGTGGGTGATGTGTGGGTCAGTGGATATGGCGTGTGTGAGTGTGTGGGTGATGTGTGGGTCAGTGGATATGGCTGTGTGAGTGTGTGGGTGATGTGTGGGTCAGTGGATATGGCGTGTGTGAGAGTGTAGGTGATGTGTGGGTCAGTGGATATGGCGTGTGTGAGTGTGTGAGTGATGTGTGGGTCAGTGGATATGGCGTGTGTGAATGTGGGTGATGTGTGGGTCAGTGGATATGGCGTGTGTGAGTGTGTGGGTGATGTGTGGGTCAGTGGATATGGCTGTGTAAGTGTGTGGGTGATGTGTGGGTCAGTGGATATGGGGTCTGAGTGTGTGGGTGATGTGTGGGTCAGTGGATATGGGGTCTGAGTGTGTGGGTGATGTGTGGGTCAGTGGATATGGGGTGTGTGAGTGTGTGGGTGATGTGTGGGTCAGTGGATATGGCGTGTGAGAGTGTGGGTGATGTGTGGGTCAGTGGATATGGTGTATGTGAGTGTGTGGGTGATGTGTGGGTCAGTGGATATGGGGTGTGTGAGTGTGTGGGTGATGTGTGGGTCAGTGGATATGGCGTGTGTGAGTGTGGGTGATGTGTGGGTCTGTGGATATGGCGTGTGAGAGTGTGTGGGTGATGTGTGGGTCAGTGGGTATGGCGTGTGAGAGTGTGTGGGTGATGTGTGGGTCAGTGGATATGGGGTGTGTGAGTGTGTGGGTGATGTGTGGGTCAGTGGATATGGGGTGTGTGAGTGTGTGGGTGATGTGTGGGTCAGTGGGTATGGCGTGTGTGAGTGTGTGTGTGATGTGTGGGTCAGTGGATATGGCGTGTGTGAGTGTATGGGTGATGTGTGGGTCAGTGGGTATGGCGTGTGAGAGTGTGTGGGTGATGTGTGGGTCAGTGGGTATGGCGTGTGTGAGTGTGTGGGTGATGTGTGGGTCAGTGGGTATGGCGTGTGTGAGTGTGTGGGTGATGTGTGGGTCAGTGGGTATGGCGTGTGTGAGTGTGTGTGTGATGTGTGGGTCAGTGGATATGGCGTGTGTGAGTGTGTGGGTGATGTGTGGATCAGTGGGTATGGCGTGTGAGAGTGTGTGGGTGATGTGTGGGTCAGTGGATATGGTGTGTGAGAGTGTGTGGGTGATGTGTGGGTCAGTGGACATGGTGTGTGTGAGTGTGGGTGATGTGTGGGTCAGTGGATATGGCGTGTGTGAGTGTGTGGGTGATGTGTGGGTCAGTGGATATGGTGTGTGAGAGTGTGTGGGTGATGTGTGGGTCAGTGGGTATGGCATGTGAGAGTGTGTGGGTGATGTGTGGGTCAGTGGATATGGTGTGTGAGAGAGTGTGGGTGATGTGTGGGTCAGTGGATATGGCGTGTATGAATGCGTGGGTGATGTGTGGGTCAGTGGATATGGTGTGTGAGATTGTGTGGGTGATGTGTGGGTCAGTGGGTATGGCGTGTGAGAGTGTGTGGGTGATGTGTGGGTCAGTGGATATGGCGTGTGAGAGAGTGTGGGTGATGTGTGGGTCAGTGGATATGGTGTGTGAGAGTGTGTGGGTGATGTGTGTGTGTCAGTGGATATGGCGTGTGAGAGTGTGTGGGTGATGTGTGGGTCAGTGGATATGGCGTGTGAGAGAGTGTGGGTGATGTGTGGGTCAGTGGGTATGGCGTGTGTGAGTGTGTGTGTGATGTGTGGGTCAGTGGATATGGCGTGTGTGAGTGTGTGGGTGATGTGTGGGTCAGTGGATATGGGGTGTGTGAGTGTGGGTGATGTGAGGGTCAGTGGATATGGCCTGTGAGAGTGTGTGGGTGATGTGTGGGTCAGTGGATATGGCGTGTGTGAGTGTGTGGGTGATGTGTGGGTCAGTGGATATGGTGTGTGTGAGTGTGTGGGTGATGTGTGGGTCAGTGGATATGGCGTGTGTTAGTGTGTGGGTGATGTGTGGGTCAGTGGATATGGCGTGTGTTAGTGTGTGGATGATGTGTGAGTCAGTGGGTATGGCGTGTGTGAGTGTGTGTGTGATGTGTGGGTCAGTGGATATGGCGTGTGAGAGTGTGTGGGTGATGTGTGGGTCTGTGGATATGGCGTGTGTGAGTGTGTGTGTGATGTGTGGGTCAGTGGATATGGTGTGTGAGAGTGTGTGGGTGATGTGTGGGTCAGTGGGTATGGTGTGTGAGAGTGTGTAGGTGATGTGTGGGTCAGTGGGTATGGCGTGTGAGAGTGTGGGTGATGTGTGGGTCAGTGGGTATGGTGTGTGAGAGTGTGTAGGTGATGTGTGGGTCAGTGGGTATGGTGTGTGAGAGTGTGTAGGTGATGTGTGGGTCAGTGGGTATGGCGTGTGAGAGTGTGTGGGTGATGTGTGGGTCAGTGGGTATGGCGTGTGAGAGTGTGTGGGTGATGTGTGGGTCAGTGGGTATGGCGTGTGAGAGTGTGTGGGTGATGTGTGGGTCAGTGGATATGGCGTGTGTGAGTGTGTGGGTGATGTGTGGGTCAGTGGGTATGGCGTGTGAGAGTGTGTGGGTGATGTGTGGGTCTGTGGATATGGCGTGTGAGAGTGTGGGTGATGTGTGGGTCAGTGGGTATGGCGTGTGAGAGTGTGGGTGATGTGTGGGTCAGTGGATATGGCGTGTGAGAGTGTGTGGGTGATGTGTGGGTTAGTGGGTATGGCGTGTGAGAGTGTGTAGGTGATGTGTGGGTCAGTGGATATGGCGTGTGTGAGTGTGTGGGTGATGTGTGGGTCAGTGGGTATGGCGTGTGAGAGTGTGTGGGTGATGTGTGGGTCAGTGGATATGGCGTGTGTGAGTGTGTGGGTGATGTGTGGGTCAGTGGGTATGGCGTGTGTGAGTGTGTGGGTGATGTGTGGGTCTGTGGATATGGCGTGTGAGAGTGTGGGTGATGTGTGGGTCAGTGGATATGGCGTGTGAGAGTGTGGGTGATGTGTGGGTCAGTGGATATGGCGTGTGTGAGTGTGTGTTTGATGTGTGGGTCAGTGGGTATGGCGTGTGAGAGTGTGTGGGTGATGTGTGGGTCAGTGGATATGGGGTGTGTGAGTGTGTGTGTGATGTGTGGGTCAGTGGGTATGGTGTGTGTGAGTGTGTGTGTGATGTGTGGGTCAGTGGATATGGCGTGTGAGAGTGTGGGTGATGTGTGGGTCAGTGGATATGGTGTGTGTGACTGTGTGTGTGATGTGTGGGTCAGTGGGTATGGCGTGTGAGAGTGTGTGGGTGATGTGTGGGTCAGTGGGTATGGTGTGTGTGAGTGTGTGTGTGATGTGTGGGTCAGTGGGTATGGGGTGTGTGAGTGTGTGTGTGATGTGTGGGTCAGTGGATATGGCGTGTGAGAGTGTGGGTGATGTGTGGGTCAGTGGATATGGTGTGTGTGAGTGTGTGGGTGATGTGTGGGTCAGTGGAAATGGGGTGTGAGAGTGTGTGGGTGATGTGTGGGTCAGTGGGTATGGCGTGTGAGAGTGTGTGGGTGATGTGTGGGTCAGTGGGTATGGCGTGTGAGAGTGTGTGGGTGATGTGTGGGTCAGTGGATATGGGGTGTGTGAGTGTGTGTGTGATGTGTGGGTCAGTGGATAAGGGGTGTGTGAGTGTGTGGGTGATGTGTGGGTCAGTGGGTATGGCGTGTGAGAGTGTGTGGGTGATGTGTGGGTCAGTGGGTATGGCGTGTGAGAGTGTGTGGGTGATGTGTGGGTCAGTGGGTATGGCGTGTGAGAGTGTGTGGGTGATGTGTGGGTCAGTGGGTATGGCGTGTGAGAGTGTGTGGGTGATGTGTGGGTCAGTGGATATGGCGTGTGAGAGTGTGTGGGTGATGTGTGGGTCAGTGGGTATGGCGTGTGAGAGTGTGTGTGTGATGTGTGGGTCAGTGGATATGGCGTGTGAGAGTGTGTGTGTGATGTGTGGGTCAGTGGGTATGGGGTGTGAGAGTGTGTGTGTGATGTGTGGGTCAGTGGGTATGGGGTGTGTGAGTGTGTGTGTGATGTGTGGGTCAGTGGGTATGGGGTGTGAGAGTGCTGTTTAGTAATGCTGCAAGTCTTGAAGAGAAGCCAGTAGTGTGGGCCCGGACTGAGGTCTGGATCCTATTTAAACCATATGCTGCTAGTGAAGAGGCCTGCTGCGTCACAGTATTTGAGACAAAGCGAAAATGCAGCTCTGTGCAATCCACAACACGAGTTCGTTTAGAATATGATCTCCCGTTCCACGCTTTCAGAGTGAAGGAAGGCGCCGCAGTCGGAAGTTTCCCCCACTTCTTCCCGAAAGTTTGCACAGGAGAAAACTGATGCTCGTGCCAGCGAAGAAATATCTGCGTTCTCACTTTGTTTTTCAGTGTTTGAGCTGAACTTGAGGATTAATGCTGAAATGTACAATGTTTTGTGGGTCCTTTTCAAGGCACCTGGCTGCATAGGCTGCCCTGGGAGTTTGCCATTCAACCTCAACTTTTCCTCTTCCATGGATCCGTGACCCAACTTGGACCTGGAATATGTAACAGATCTGCCCTGGATCACAATGCCTTGCTTACAAATTGCGAGACCTTCTCAGTAATTAGACTCAGAGGGCAAAGAACTCAGATGCTTGAGAAGCAATGTAATGCTGTGCTGTTTGTGTTCACCGCTGTAAGGTCTCCGAGTGTGGACAGACAGCGATTGCGGCAGTCACGATTAACTCTTTAGATCAAAGGAGTCAGAATGAAGCTGCCGTCTGCTGTTTGTCTACACGTCATCATTCTTTCACTACTCCGTCTTTTGCAGGGTGTTTATGAAGAACATGATGCCAGGCTGGTAGGTGAACTTTGATCGCTACACCCAATTCCTGGTCAGATATTTGCCAAACACCCAAATGTAAAGTGTCGCCTAGTTTGTGCACTGCGTGGAAAGCATTCCTGTCTGAATATACAAGGAAGGGCACCAGATGTATATTGGTTGCTGCTTGTGCCCTCTCGGACCTCAGTTTATTTTGCATGTCCCATACGCGAGAATTTATTTTTTAAAGTCGCAGAAGGCCTCAAGCCCGGTCCACTGCTGTTACCCAGTGCCAACATAAGATGGAATATCCTTCTTTTAATTGTTTTATACTTTTACAGGGTGTGTTGGTCACTAACAAGGTCAGTATTTGTTGCTCACCCCATAGCTGCCCCTGAATGGAGTGCCTGAGGTAATCTCAGGACAGTTAAGAGTCAGCGATAGTGCTGTGGGTCTGGAGTCACATGTAGGCCAGACCTGGTAAAGACAGTGGATTTCCTTCCCTCAAGGACATTAGCGAATCAGATGGATCGATACCACAACTGATAATGGTCTCATGGTCAGCTTTACTGAATTGAGCTTCCAAATGGCAACTGAACGAATTGAATTTAAATTCTGCTAGCTGTCAAGTTGGGACTTGATCCCATCTCCCTTCAGATCATGGCAGTGAAGAAGGCGTTTGGTATGCTTTCCTTTATTGGTCAGAGTATTGAGTACAGGAGTTGGGAGGTCATGTTGCGGCTGTACAGGACATTGGTTAGGCCACTGTTGGAATACTGTGTGCAATTCTGGTCTCCTTCTTATCGGAAAGATGTTGTGAAACTTGAAAGGGTTCAGAAAAGATTTACAAGGATGTTGCCAGGGTTGGAGGATTTGAGCTGTAGGGAGAGGTTGAATAGGCTGGGGCTGTTTTCCCTGGAGCGTCGGAGGCTGAGGGGTGACCTTATAGAGGGGTGACCCAAACACTCTGCCCTCACATCGTTTGTAATAGATTCTAATGTTTTCCCAATGGCAGCTGTTCCACTACCTGGCCTTTTGTTACCTTTTTGTATGAAATCGCCCTCCCTTTTTAGAATTGATTCCCTACAGTGTGGCAACAGGCCCTTCGGCCCAGCAAGTCCACACCGACCCTCTGAAGAGTAACCCACCCAGACCCACTCCCCTACCCAATATTCACCCCGACACTACGGGTAATTTAGCATGGCCAATTCACCTGACCTGCCCATCTTTGGACTGTGGGAGGAAACCGGAGCACCCGGAGGAAACCCACGCAGACACGGGGAGAATGTGCAAACTCCACACAGTCAACTGCCCGAGGCTGGAATCGAACCTGGGTCTCTGGCGCTGTGAGGCAGCAGGGCTAACCACTGTATCACCGTGCCACCAAAAATAGGGGCAGTCTTCCAATCCTCTGCGAGTTTCCCCAAATCTGAAGATCCCTGAAAAACTTTAGGGGTGGCACGGTGGCTCAGTGGTTAGCACTGCTGCCTCACAGCACCAGGGTCCCAGGTTCGATTCCAGCCTCGGGCGACTGTCTGTGTGGAGTTTCTACATTCTCCCCGTGTCTGCGTGGGTTTCCTCCTAAGGTGTGCAGGTCAGGTGAATTGGCCATGCTAGATTGCCCATAGTGTTAGGCGCATTAGTCAGAGGGAGATGGGTCTGGGTGGGTTACTTGTTGGTTTGGGCTGAAGGGCCTGTTTCCACACTGTAGGGAATCTAATCTAAAAAAAAACTACCAAATGCATCCACTTTCTCTGTTGCTACCTCCTTTATTGTCCTAGAACTCAGGTCCAGGGGGCCATTAGCTTCCCTAGTAATGTTTCTCCAGTGGTTACTGTATTAATGACTTCTCCTCTTTTCTGCCCTCAATTATTTAGTAATTGTGGAACGTTTCCATCGTGAAGACTGATGCAAAGTATTTAGTCAACTTCTCTGCCATTTCCTGGGTCCTCATAATTATTTCCCAAATCTCCTCTGCTCAGGTAAAAACAATGACTGCAGATGCTGGAAACCAGAGTCTAGATTAGAGTGGTGCTGGAAAAGCACAGCAGTTCAGGCAGCATCCAAGGAGCAGGAAAACCGACATTTCGGGCAAAAGCCCTTCATCAGGGATATAGGCAGAGAGCCTGAAGCATGGAGAGATAAATGAGAGGAGGGTGGGGGTGGGGAGAAAGTAGCATAGAGTATAATAGGTGAGTGGGGGAGGGGATGGAGGTGATAGTTCGGGGAGGAGAGGGTGGAGTGGATAGGTGGAAAAGAAGATAGGCAGGTCGGACAGGTCATGGGGATGAGTTGGTTACGAAGGCAGGCACTGAGGAAGCAAATGTGGCTGTGGTAGCGAGTTTGTTTCAGGACATGGTTGAAGAGCTTCAGGGCAGAGGAAATGACCTGGGAGTTGTAGTGAGAGAGGGACTGGGCCTATATTCACCTTGGCCTCTCCTTTCCCTTTTTATATATTTAAAGAAGCTCTTACAGTCTAATTTGGTTGACTTTCTAGTTTAGCCTTAAAGATCATTTTAACCCGTTTTAATTTTTTTTTGGTGTTACTTGGTTAGTTTTAAAAACAGTTCTGGTCTCCTATCCTAATAGACCTCAGATTTGTTGGTCAGTAAGAGAACAACTGTATGACTGGCCCCCTCTAGTGGTGTCAATCTCTCACTTCAGCAGATTGAGCTAAAAAAACTTCTCTAAGACAATAGGTTTAAAAGGTTACTTTGAGAGGGATGGCAGTGAAGGCAGTGCAATGTTCCTCTTGCAACATGTATGAGGTGAGGGATGCCATGGACGTCCCTGCTGATTACACTTGCAGGAAGTGCACCCATCTCCAGCTCCTCCAAGACCGTGTTAGGGAACTGGAGCTGGAGTTGGATGAACTTAGGATCATTCGGGAGGCAGAGGGGGTCATAGGTCGGAGCTTTAGGGAAGTAGTAACTCCAAAGATTGCAGACAGATGGGTGACAGTGAGGGGGACTGGGAGGAAGCAGCCAGTGCAGGGACCCCCTGCGGCCGTTCCCCTCAAGAACAAGAATACCGTTTTGGATACTTGTGGGGGGGATGACTTACCAGGGGTAAGTAATGGGGCTCAGGCCTCTGGCATGGAGCCTGTCCCCGCTACTCAGAAGGGAAGGGTGGAGAAGAGCAGAGCAATAATAATTGGGGACTCGATAGTTCAGGGCACAGATAGGCGGTTTTGTGGGAACGAGAGAGACTCACGATTGGTATGTTGCCTCCCAGGTGCAAGGGTACGTGATGTCTCTGATCGTGTTTTCCGGGTCCTTAAGGGGGAGGGGGAGCAGCCTGAAGTCGTGGTCCATATTGGCACCAATGACATAGGTAGGAGGAGGGCTGAGGATGTTAGACAGGCTTTTAGGGAGCTAGGTTGGAAGCTCAGAGTTAGAATGAACAGAGTTGTTGTCTCTGGTTTGTTACCCGTGCCACGTGATAGAGAGTCGAGGAATAGGGAGAGAGAAGAGTTAAATGCGTGGCTACAGGGATGGTGCAGGAGGGAGGGATTTCGGTACTTGGATAACTGGGGTTCTTTCTGGGGAAGGTGGGACCTCTATAAACAGGATGGTCTACACCTGAACCTGAGGGGCACCAGTATCCTTGGGGGGAGGTTTGCTAGTGCTCTTGGGGGGGGTTTAAACTAACTCTGCAGGGGCATGGGAACCTAGACTGTAGCTTTAGGGTACAGGACCTGGAGTGTAGGGAGATTAGGAACATGGCATCGATCTCGAAGGAGGGTGCCTGTAAACAGGAAAGTGGCTTGAAGTGTGTATACTTCAATGCAAGAAGTATAAGAAATAAGGTAGGTGAACTTGCAGCGTGGGTTGGTACCTGGGATTTCGATGTTGTGGCTATTACGGAGACATGGGTAGAGCAGGGACAGGATTGGCTGTTGCAGGTTCCAGGGTTTAAATGTTTTAGTAGGGTCAGAGGTGGGGGTAAAAGAGGGGGAGGTGTGGCATTGCTTGTCAAAGATAGTATTACAGCAGTTGAAAGGACGATGGATGAAGACTCGCCATCTGAGGTAGTGTGGGCAGAGGTTAGGAATAGGAAAGGTGAGGTCACCCTGTTAGGAGTTTTCTACAGGCCTCCTAATAGTCCGAGAGATGTAGAGGAAAGTATTGCGAGGATGATTCAGGAGAAGAGTGAAAGTAGCAGGGTGGTTGTTATGGGGGACTTTAACTTTCCTGATATTGATTGGGAAAGCTATAGCTCGAGTTCGTTAGATGGGTCGGTGTTTGTCCAATGTGTGCAGGAGGGTTTCCTGACACAATATGTAGACAGGCCAACAAGAGATGAGGCCATACTGGATTTGGTTCTGGGTAACGAACCAGGCCAGGTGTTAGACTTGGAGGTAGGTGAGCACTTTGGGGACAGTGACCACAATTCGGTGACTTTTACTCTAGTGATGGAGAGGGATAAGTGTGCACTGCAGGGCAAGAGTTATAGCTGGGGGAAGGGAAATTATGATGCAGTGAGGCATGACTTAGGATGCGTGGCTTGGAAAAGTAGGCTTCAAGGGAAGGGCGCAATCGATATGTGGAGCTTGTTCAAGGGGCAACTATTGAGTGTCCTTGATAAGTATGTACCTGTCAGGCAGGGAGGAAAGGGTCATGTGAGGGAGCCGTGGTTTAATAAGGAATTGGAATCCCTTGTTAAAGGGAAGAGGGCGGCCTATGTAAAGATGAGGCGTGAAGGTTCAATTGGGGCGATTGAGAGTTATAAGGTAGCCAGGAAGGATCTGAAGAGAGAGCTAAGAGCAGCAAGGAGGGGACATGAAAAGTCCTTAGTTGGTAGGATTAGGGAAAACCCTAAGGCTTTCTATAGGTATGTCAGGAATAAAAGAATGACCAGGGTAGGAATAGGTCCAGTCAAGGATAGTAGTGGGAAGTTGCATGTGGAGGCTGAAGAGATTGAGGAGACACTGAATGAATACTTTTTGTCAGTATTCACTCAGGAACAGGACATTGTTGCCGATGTGAATACCGAGTTACAATTAAGTAGAATGGATGGCTTTGAGGTATGTAGGGAAGAGGTGTTGGAAATTCTGGAAAGGGTGAAAATAGATAAGTCCCCTGGGCCTGATGGCATTTATTCTAGGATTCTCTGGGAAGCAAGGGAGGAGATTGCAGAGCCATTGGCCTTGATTTTTATGTCCTCGTTGTCTACAGGAATAGTGCCAGAAGACTGGACGATAGCAAATGTGGTTCCCTTGTTCAAGAAGGGGAGTAGGGATAACCCTAGTAACTATAGGCCGGTGAGTCTAACTTCTGTTGTGGGCAAAGTCTTAGAGAGAATTGTAAGGGATAGGATTTATGAACATCTAGACAGGGATAATGTGATCAAGGATAGTCAGCATGGTTTTGTGAAGGGCAGATCGTGCCTCACAAAACTTATTGAATTCTTTGAGAAGGTGACTAAGGAGGTGGACAAGGGTAAAGCGGTAGATGTGGTGTATATGGATTTTAGTAAGGCGTTTGATAAGGTTCCCCATGGTAGGCTACTGCAAAAAATACGGAGGTATGGCATTGAGGGTGAGTTGGAGGTTTGGCTTAGGAATTGGCTGGCTGGAAGAAGACAGAGGGTAGTAGTTGATGGTAACGGTTCATTTTGGAGTGCAGTTACTAGCGGTGTTCCACAAGGATCTGTTTTGGGACCATTGTTGTTTGTCATTTTTATAAATGACCTGGAGGAAGGGTTAGAAGGTTGGATGAGCAAGTTTGCGGAAAATACGAAAGTCGGTGGAGTTGTTGACAGTGAGGAAGGATGTGTCAGGTTACAGCGGGATATAGATAAGCTGCAGAGCTGGGCAGAAAGGTGGCAAATGGAGTTCAATGTGGGTAAGTGTGAGGTGATTCACTTTGGAATGAGTAACAAAAAGATGGGGTACTGGGCTAATGGTCGGATACTTGGTAGTGTGGATGAGCAGAAGGATCTTGGTGTCCATGTACACAGATCTCTGAAAGTTGCCACCCAGGTAAATAGTGTGGTGAAGAAGGCATATGGCGTACTGGCTTTTATTGGTAGAGGAATTGAGTTCCGGAGTCCTGAGGTCATGTTGCAGTTGTATAAGACTCTGGTGCAGCCGCATCTGGAGCATTGTGTGCAGTTTTGGTCGCCATACTATAGGAAGGATGTGGAGGCACTGGAACGGGTGCAGAGGAGGTTTACCAGGATGTTGCCTGGTATGGTAGGAAGATCGTATGAGGAAAGGCTGAGGCACTTGGGGCTGTTTTCATTGGAGAAAAGAAGGTTTAGGGGTGACTTGATAGAGGTGTACAAGATGATTAGGGGTTTAGATAGGGTTGACCATGAGAACCTTTTTCCACGTATGGAGTCAGCTTTTACGAGGGGGCATAGCTTTAAATTAAGGGGTGGTAGGTATAGGACAGATGTTAGGGGTAGATTCTTTACTCGGCGAGTCGTGAGTTCATGGAATGCCCTGCCAGTAGCAGTGGTGGACTCTCCCTCTTTATGGTCATTTAAACGGGCATTGGATAGGCATATGGAGGATAGTGGGCTAGTGTAGGTTAGGTGGGCTTGGATCGGCGCAACATCGAGGGCCATTGCGCTGTATTTTTCTATGTTCTAATACAACACAACCGAGGATCACGTGTAAGAGATACAAATTAGAGAGTCCTTTTAGAGTCATAGGGTCATACAGCACAGAAACAGACCCTTCAGTCCAGATGACCAGACATCCCAATCTGGCCTTGTCCCATTTGCCAGCACTTGGTCCATATCCCTCCAAACCCTTCCTATTCATATACCCAACCAGATGCCTTTGAAATGTTGTAATTGTACCAGCCTCCACCACATCCTCTGGCAGCTCGTTCCATACACGTACCACCCTCTGCGTGAAAAAGTTGCCCCTTAGGTCTCTTTTACATCTTTCCCCTCTCCCTTACGGGCAGCACGGTGGCACAGTGCTGCCTCACAGCACCAGAGACCCAAGTTCAATTCCCACCTCAGGCGACTGACTGTGTGGAGTTTGCACATTCTCCCCGTGTCTGCATGGGTTTCCTCCCACAGTCCAAAAATGTGCAGGTTAGGTGAATTGGCCATGCTAAATTGTCCATAGTGTTACGTGTAGGGGAATGGGTATGGGTGGGTTGTGCTTCAGTGGGTTGGAGTGGACTTGGTGGGCCGAAGGGCCTATTTTCACACTGTAAGTAATGTAATCTACTATGCCCTCTAGTTTTGGACTCCCCCACCGTAGGAAAAAAACCTTTACTATTCATCTTATCCGTGTCCCTCATGATTTTCTGACACAGAGTTGGCTGGATTGAGGAAAATGACTGCTGTTGGTCTTTAGATTAGATTCCCCTACAGTGTGAGAAACAGGCCCTTCAGCCCAACAAGTCCACACCAACCCTCTGAAGAGTAACCCACCCAGACCCCTTTCCCTCTGACTAATGCACCTAACACTGTGGACAATTTAGCATGGCCAATTCACCTGACCTGCACATCTTTGGACTGTGGGAGGAAACCAGAACATCCAGAGGAAACCCTTTGCTGCCAATCAGCAGATGGCAGTTTTGTCTCTTAAATAAGGAAGCTGAAGAAATCAAGGCCCGATACATAGCAACGTGGGAACAGCAGGAGGCCATTCAGCCCCTCGAGCTTGTCCTGCCATTCAATGAGATCATGGTTGATCTGTGGCCTAATTCCATACACCTGCCTTTGGTACATCTCCCTTAATAACATCGCTTCACAAAATTTTATCCATCGCAGCTTCAAACTTAACAACTGACCCAGCATCCACTGCCATTTGTGGAAGAGCGTTCCAGACATCTACCAGGCTTTGTGTGTCAAAGTGCTTCCTAACATCACTCCTGAATAGTCTGGCCCTAATTCTCTCAGATTCCTGGAAATTCCTGCAATGCGCTCAGATTCCAGACTTGAGCACTAAATCCAGGCTGCTTGGTTACTGCAGTACCAAGGGAGTGCCAGTCTGACAGAGGTGCCATCTTTCAGAAGGGATGTCAGACCACTTGGGTGGGTACAGCACAGTTTGGAGAATGGCAGGAGAGTTCTCCTGCTGCCCTGACACTTATCCCTGAACCAGTACCACTTGGTCATTGTTGTTCGTACATGCACTCTGTTTGCAAAGTTGGCTGCTCCATTTCTGTACTTTACAAGAGCGACCTGTATTTCAAACGTAGTTCGCTGGCTCTGAAGTGTTTTCGAGGTGGTGAAAGGTGATACGGAAATGCAAGTGCTGTCATTTGTTGATTCCCAGTGTGTTTAATCCTCTGCCAATTCCTTCTCCTTTGTCAGACCTGTCCTTTGACACTGTCTGATCTAACATCGAACGCACGGCCGTGAGTGGGCAGACATGAATTCCCGGTGCGTCCCTACTCCAGTCTGCAGCTGCTCTTATTCCCACATCCTGGAACCTGCATCCTTACCTCCTCCTGTGAGCTCAACCAGTTCAACTTAACGCTGCCCTCAACCAAGTCACATCCCAGCATCTCCTGCAATGAGGTGACTTGCACTATTTTGGACGTGCGTCGGCTCATCTGTTACTGGAACACTCACCCATTGCCTCTGCTACCTCTAGACATGACTCTTTCATGGAAGTCCTCTTTTCCAGACCTCGCTGGCCTGTTCTCTGACCTGTAGCTACGCCTGCCAATCCGCTATACCTTGGCCTCCCCCCAATCTCTGAAATCCCCCTCCAAACCCACAGCCCTCTGAGATATTGCCACTTATCCAACCCTTGATTGTTCCCAATTTTAATCAGCATTGAGTATCGGAGTTGGGAGGGCATGTTGCATCTGGACAACCCCTTTGTTTGAACCACTTTTAGAATACGGCATAGGATTCTTGCCTCCCTCTTACAGGAAGGATGTTGCTAAACTAGAAAAGGTACAGAAAAGATTTACGAGGATGTTACCAGGACTGGAGGGTTTGCGCCACGGGAAGAGGCTGAATCGGCTGGGACATTTTTCCCTGGAGCATCACAGGCTGAGGGGTGACCTTACAGTGGGTTCTCTAACCATGAGGGGCGTGGGTAAAGTCAATAGCAAAAGTCTCTTCCCCAGAGTAGGGTAGTCCAAAAACTAGAGGGCATAGGTTTAAGATAAGAGGGAAAAGACTTCAAAGGGACCGAAGGGGTGAGGAAATGATTCATTGTCACATGTATCTTGGGACAAGTGCTCTGTTGCCATAATCCAGTGCCATTTTGTGGTACAAAAGAATAAAAAGAAAGTAGTTAAATAGAGTTTAAATAGGATGGTGAGTGTATGGAATGAGCTGCCAGAGGAAGTGGTAGAGGCTGGTACCATTACACCATTTAAAATACATTTGGACAGGTACATGGATAGACAAGGTTTAAAGGGATATAGGCCAACCACAGACAAATGGTTCAGTTTAGGAAACCTAGTCAACACGGACTAGTTGGGCCGAAGGGCCTGTCTCCATGCTGTATGACTCTGTGAGTATTAGCTGCTGAGGCTCTAAGCTCTGGTATCCCCCGACTGAACCTCGCTGCCTCTCTGTCTCATTTTCATCCTGTAAGACACTCCATCTCTTTGAGGATGTCTCTGGCCATCTCAGCTGACATTGCCTTCTGTGACACACTGTGCAACTTTATTGTCTCGATTAGTTACTCACAGAATGGGGGTGTCACTGGCTGGGCCCAGCGTTAATTGCCCGTCTCTAGTTGCCCTGGAGAAGGTGGTGGTGAGCTGCCTTCTTGAATCACTGTGGACCTTGGTGGGGATGTAGAGACATCTACAATGCTGTTAGAGAAGTGTTTGCTGGATTTTGACCCAGCGACACCGAAGGAACGGCGATACATTTCCAAGTCTGGATGGTGAGTGACTTGAAGGGGATCTTGAAGTTGGTGGTGTTTCCATGTATCTGCTGCCCATGTCCTTCTAGTTGGAAGTGGTTGTGGGTTTGGAAGGTGGTGTTGAAGGAGCCTTCCACAATCACATAATTGCTCTTGGGATCTTTGTCTGTGTGTCGAAGGCCAGGCACAAACCATGACGTGTTACTCCCATGACTCTGCTTTGTCTACTCTGCAACATTTAATACATTCTCAGGAAACGATAGATCAGATTTGTCCCATCACGTGAGAGTTTGCATCTTTGTTCAGGATTGTGATCACTTTCGAGAGCTGGTTGAGAGGCTGTCAATGATGGGACTACAAATGCTGGAGGTGTAATTCCACAAATCACGGTCCTTCATGAGAATCCTTCAGAGGTAACAGAGTAAAGATTTCTCCAGGTCTTTGGAGAGTTGGGGATTTTGCTTCCTCTGTCACCCCACTGCGATGCCTGGATATTTCATCCGGGGATCTGACTTAACTTTCATTTTTTCTCTTGTGCATTTGACTCAAGTCCTTGAATTTCCCAGAAAAATGCACTCTGTGTTCTAGTCCGACGGTAAAAATGGCTCGCTTTAAAGACGCACTGGATGCCAGCAACTGACAAGGAATGCCTCAGCTGCTGCGCTTTTCCAGCAACACACTCTCAACTCTGATCTCCTGCATTGGCAGACCTCACTGAATCCAAGGAATAAACTGAGCCCACCTTGATAAAATGAAAAAGTGAATCTGCTTCCGAAGCACGGACTCGGCTTCCAGATCACACAAGTGTGTGCCTAAGTAAATAATACAACAAAAAAATGCTGCGTTATAAAGCTCTTGGAGTTAGATTAATGCAGTTATTGTGAATCCAGCATGATCTGGAATCTGGTCTGCAAACTCTAATCAATGAGTGCCCTCTGCTGTCTGAGGGAAGAATTACAACAACCAATTTCCCTAATTCCAAAGTGTGTGACTGTTCCAACTCAGAGTGGTGAGGGAAGCTCATACCAGCCTTCCTAAATGGTAAACACTCCTGGGGAACAAACTGCCAGCTACCGCCCACATGATTTAAAGTCAGCATAATCCTGGACACTGGCAGCGAAAGTCTCATTTTCCCTTCATCCCTAAGATTTAGACTTTGTACAGCTCTTGTACTTCATGCCCCTATTAATAAAGCCGAGAGTACAATATATTTTATTAATAGTGGCTCAGTGGTTAACACTGCTGCCTCACTGTACCAGGGATCTGAGTTCAGTTCCACCCTCGGGTGGACTGTGTAGAGTTTGCACATTGAATTGAATTGAATTTACTGTCATGTGTACCGAGGCACAGTGAAAAGCTTTGTCTTGCGAGCAATACAGGCAGATCACAGAGTTAAGTAGCATAGATAAGTAAATAATAGGTAAACAGCAGCAAAAACAGAAACACAGGTACAGGCGAATGTTAAGAGTTTGTGAGCCCATTCAGTATTCTAACAACAGTAGGGTAGAAACTGTTCTAAAACTGGCCAGTGGGGTGTGTTCAGGATTCTGTACCTTCTCCTCGATGGTAGAGGTTGTAGAAAAACATTGCCCTGGTGGGATGGATCTTTGAGAATGCTGGCGGCCTTTCCTTGACAGCGGGCCTGGTAGATGGATTCCATAGATGGGAGGTTGGCCTTTGTGATTGTCCAGGCCGAGTTCACCACTCTCTGTAACCGTCTCCGATCTTGGATGGTACAGTTGCCATACCAGTAGGTGAACAGCCCGCCATTCTCCCCGTGTCTGCGTGGGTTTCCTCCGGGTGCTCCAGTTTCCAAAGATGTGCAGGTCAGGGTGGATTGGCCGTGATACGTCGCCCCATTGTGCCCAGGGATGTGCAGGCTATGTGAGTTAGCCATGGGAAATGCAGGGTTACAGGGATAGGATGGGATACTTGATGGGCTGAGTGGCCTGCTTCCACACTGTCAGGATTCTATGAACTGCTGTCCCGCAGCTGTCCTACCATCTTCAACGCTCTGTGCACATAAACACCCAGGTCTCTCTGCTCTTTATGTTTTCCCAACCTAAGTGCATCAGCTCACACTTCTCTCCTCTGAACCTCACCCATCACCAGTCCACCCACCCCACCAACCTGTCAGTATTCTTTTGGAGTTCCAAACTGTCTTCCTCACTGTTTGCGAGCTCCATGCCATCTGCAAACTTTGAAACTGCTTCCTGCGCACCAAGGTCCCGATCATTAATATATATAACAGAAAGAGCAGGGATCCAAACACCAAGCCTGGGGACACTGCACGGCAAACCCACCTCCAGCCCCAAAAAATATCCATTGACCACGCCTCTGTGTTTTTTTTTTGCCTTTCAGAAGCAGAAGAGGGCAAGTTTAGAACAGCAGATTAGAGCTGCTTCCAATGTGAGGGAAATGCTGTCAATTGTTAATTCCTCGGACTGGAAACGGTGGAAATGCCACCAAAAATTAAAGTACCTGGCGGGATTTGACACGCGATCACGATCGACCAGGTTCGCTTCTCTGTACTACGACGCAGACACACTCAAATGTAAGATCCCTTCTTTCCCAAGCCACGTTCTCTTCCTTTCTCTTTTACCCGCTGACCCGGGGAATCGAACTCACTCTCTGTTTTCCGTGCAGCTATCGATGAAGAATGGCAGAGGACTCAGTGCGTCCCCAGGGAATCGTGTGTTGACGTCGCTAAGGAACTTGGACGAAGCACCAATACATTCTTCAAGCCTCCGTGTGTGTCTGTGTATCGGTGTGGGGGCTGCTGCAATGAAGAGAGCCTGGTTTGCAAGAACACCAGCACATCCTACATCCACAAAGAGGTGGCTGCCATATCTCTGGCCTTTTCTGCACCGTTTACAGTGTTGCTTTATGGTCCTAAGTCTTTACTTACTCTAGATAGCGGTTGGCTGTTTTGAGAGCACAGAATACATGCTAATCTTCAAAACCTTCCAATTCGGGATTCCATTGTACCTTCTCTTTGACGACAGCTTTTGTGTTTTACTGGTTAGTTTCCGGAGTGGTATTGTAATTGAGCTTTGACAAAGGGTCAGTTAGACTCGAAACGTCAGCTCTCTTCTCTCCTTACAGATGCTGCCAGACCTGCAGAGATTTTCCAGCATTTTCCTCTTTTGGTTTCAGATTCCAGCATCCGCAGTAGTTTGCTTTTATCGTGGTATTGTAATTGTTCTCCTGAGAGTATCAGACTGGGTGTCCAGCCCGCAGAGCTGCCTGCCATCCAGCACAATCTACTTCCCCTTCCATTTATCCATAATAGGTCTGATACAGTCATAGAGTCATAGAGATGGACAGCACAGAAACAGACCTGTCAGTCCACCTTGTCTATGCCCAACTGGATATCCTAACCTAATCTAGCCCCATTTACCAGCATTTGGCCCATATCCCTCCAAACCCTTCCTACTCAGATACCCATCCAGAAGCCTTTTAAATGTTGCAGTTGTACCAGCCTCCACCACTTCCTCTGGCAGCTCATTCCATACACGTACCACCCTCTGCATGAAAATTTGCCCCTTAGGCCTCTGTTAAATCTTTCCCCTCTCACCTTAAACCTATGCCCTCTTGTTTTGGTCTCCCCTATCCTGGGAAAAAGACATTGGCTATTCACCCTACCCCTCATGATTTTATAAACCTTTGCAAGGTCACCCCTCAGCCTCCCATGCTCCAGTGAAAAATGGCCTAGCCTGTTCAGCGTCTCCTTATAAGTCAAACCCTCCAGTCCCAGAAACACCATTGTAAATGTTTTCTGCACCCCTTCAAGGTTAACACCAAATTTCCTTTGGCAGGGAAGCCAGAATTGTATGCAGTTTTCCAAAAGTGGTCTCAGCATTGTCCCACACAGCCATAACATGACATCCCAACTCCTGTACTCAATGTTATGACCAATGTAGGCAAATGTGCCAAACACCTTCTTCACCACCCTGTCTACCTGTGACTCCACTTTCAAAGAACTACGCATCTGCATGGTGAATGCTGGGGCCTTAAGGAATATAGAGAAACAGTGGGATCTTGGAGTTCACGTTGACAATTCTGTGAAAGTGGAGTCACAGGTAGACAGGCCAGTGAAGAAGGCTCTTGGCACACTGACCTTCATCAGTCAGGGCATTGAGACACAATGTTAGGTGTAGACAGTGTAGATGATAGTATAAAATTAAAAGGGCATTGAATATAGAAGTTGGGAAGTTATGTTGCAGAACGTTGGTGAAGCTGCACTTGGAGTATTGTGTTCAATTTTTGTCACCTTGCTATAGGAAGGATGTTATTAAACTGGAAAGTGTGCAGAAGAAATTTACAAGGATGTTGCCAGGACTCAACAATCTGAGTTATAGGGAGAGTTTGGACAAGCGAGGAGTTTTCTCTTTCGAGTGTCGGAGACTGACGGGGTATCTTATAGAGGTGTATAAGATCATGAGAGGCATGGATAGGGTGAATGCACTCAGTCTTTTTCTCAGGATTGGGGAATCGAGGATGAGAGGGCATCAGTTTAAGGTGAGAGGGGAAAGAATAAAAGGGAACCTGAGGGGTAACTTTTTTAGACAAAGGGGGTTAGCATGTGGAATGAGCTGCCAGTGGAAGTGATTGAGACAGGTACATTAACAACATTTAAAAGGCATTTGGACAAATACATGGATAGGAAAGGGTTAGAAGGATATATGCCAAATGTGGGGAAATGGGGTTAGCATGGATGGGCCTATTGGTCAGCATGGACCAGTCTGGGTTAAAGGGCCTGTCTCCATACTGTAGGACTCCATGACTGTATGCACCCCAGATCTCCTTACGCAGCAATTATCTCCACTACTATTAAACGTAGAAGTCCTGCCCTAGTTTGCCTCACCAAAATGCAACACCTCACATTTATTTAAATTAAGGCAGCTTATGTAAGGAGGAGGAAGGAAGGATCTAGCACAGCTCTAGAGGATTACAGGCTTGCTAGAAAGGAGCTCAGAATTGGACTGAGGAGTTCCAGGACAGGGCACGATAAAGGCTTGGCAGGAAGGATTATAGAGAACCCAAAGACATTTTACTCATACGTGAGGAATAAGAGAATGATCAGGGAGAAGGTAGGGCCGATCAGGGATAGCGTAGGGAACTTGTGCATTGAGTCTGAGCAGAAAGGGGAAGCCATAAATGAGCTTTTTGCTTTGGTTTTCACTAAGGAAAGGGACCTTGTTGTGATTGAGAACTTTGAGGAGCTGGGAAACAGGCTTGAACAGATCATGATTCATGAAGTTGATGTGCTGGAAACTTTGGCAAACATTAAGATCGATAAGTCCCCAGGGCCAGACCAGATTTATCCGAGGCTGCTCAGGGAAATGAGAAAGGAGGTTGCTAAGCTGCTAGTGAGGATCTTTGCCTCCTCACTCTCCACGTGAGTTGTACCAGAGGATTGGAGGGAGGCAAATGTTGTTCCTCTTTTCAAGAAGGGGAATAGAGAAATCCTTGGCAATTACAGACCAGCCAGTCTTACGTCTGTAGTCAGCAAGGTTTTGGAAGAGTTCTGAGGGAAAGGATTTATGACTATTTGGAAAAGCATAGTGTGATTAAGGACAGTCAGCATAACTTTGTGAGGGGCAGGTCATGCCTCACAAATCCTATTGAGTTCTTTGAGGAGGTGAGGAGACAGGTCCCTGAAGGTCGAGCAGTAGATATTTGATAAGGTTCCCCATGGTAGGCTCATTCATAGAGTCAGGAGGTATGAAATACAGGGAGATTTGGCTGTCTGGATACAGAATTGTTTGGCTGATAGAAGGCAGAGAGTGGTTGTAGATGGAAAGTATTCTGCCTGGAGGTCAGTGTTGAGTGGGGTCCTGCAGGGCTCTATTCTTGGGCCTCTGCTCTTTGTAGTTTTTATAAATGACTTGGATGAGGAGGTTGAGGGGTGGGTTAGTAAATTTGCAGATGACACAAAGGTTGGAGATGCTGTTGATAGTTTTGAGGGCTATTGCAGGCTGCAGTGCGACATAGACAGGATGCAGAGCTGGGCTGAGAAATGGCAGATGGATTTCAACCTGGATAAATGCGAAGTGATGCATTTTGGAAGGTTGAACTGGAATGCTGAATATAGGATGAAAGACCGGATTCTTGGCAGTGTGGAGGAACAGAGGGATCTGTGTATTCAAGTGCATAGATTCCGCAAAGTTGCCACCCAAGTGGATAGGGTTGTTAAGAAAGCATATGGTGTTTTGGCTTTCATTAATTCGGGGATCGAGTTCAAGAGCCGCGAGGTTTCGCTGCAGCTCTACAAGGCCCTGGTGAGACCACACTTGGAATACTGTGTCCAGTTCTGGTCGCTGTATTATAGGAAAGATGCGGAGACTTTGGAGAGGGTGTAAAGAAAGCTTACCAGGATGCTGCCTGGACTAGAGGGCTTGTCTTACGAAGAGAGGTTGACTAAGCTCGGACTTTTCTCTCTGGAGAGAAGGAGGAAGAGAGGCGACCTGATCGAGGTATACAAGGTAATGAGAGGCATGGATAGAGTCAAAAGCCAGAGACTTTTCCCCAGGGCAGGATTGACTGGCACAAGGGGTCATAGTTTAAAGATATTCGGAGGAAGGTTTGGAGACGTCAGAGGTAGGTTCTTTACGCAGAGAGTTGTGAATGCTTGGAATGCGTTGCCAGCGGTGGTGGTGGAAGCAGAGTCATTGGGGATATTTAAGTGACTGCTGGACATGCACATGGATAGCAGTGAATTGAGGGGTGTGTAGCTTAGGTTATTTAGTTTAGATTAGGAATAATCCTCGGCACAACATCTTCTGGAAGAGAATTCCAGAATTTTGACCCAGTAACACTGGAAGAACAAAAACAGAAATTGCTGGAAAAGCTCAGCAGGTCTGGCAACATTGATTCCCAACAGTGTGGAAATGTGCCATTTGGCCAAACAAATCCATACCAACTCTCCGAAGAGTAACCCACCCAGACCCATTCCCCTATTCGTCTACATTTATCTCTGACTAATGCACCTAACCTACACATGCCTGAATACCATGGGCAATTTAGCGTGACCAATTCACCCCAACCTGCACATCTTTGGATTGTGGGAGGAAATCAGAGCACCTGGAGTAAACCCACACAGACACAGGGAGAAGAATGTGCCAACTCCACACAGCCTGAGGCTGGAATCGAACCCAGGTCTCTGGCGCTGTGAGGTAGCAGTGCTAACCACTGTGGAAAAAAAATCAGTGTTAACATCTTGGGTCTAGTGACCCTTCTTCAGAGCTAATGGTAGCTCGGAAAAAGTTGTTTTCTTATACAGGAGATAGGGTGGGGAGGAAGGGGTATGGAGTGAATAATAGGTGGAGATAGAGCCCAAAGAAGAGAATAGTCCAGTTGGATAGACAAACCAGTGGATGACAGTCAGCCTAGGAGAAGGAATAGCTGCTAATGGAGACGATCAGTGGCTGACAATGGGTTGTGTGTAATAGTAGACCATGTGATAACACTGCTTGGTGTGTGGAGGTAAGGATAACGACATGGGAGAAGTTCAATCCCCAAAGTTGTTGAACTCAGTATTGAGTCCAGAAGGCTGTAGAGTTCCCAAGCAGAAAATGAGGTGTTGTTCTTCCAGCGTGCACTGAGCTTCACTGGAGCACTGCAGTGAGCCTGAGGCAGAGATCTTGGCCAGAGAATAAGATGGGGTGTTGAAGTGGTAGGCAACTGGGATCTCAGGGTCTTTATTGTGGAAAGAACGTAGATGCTCTGCAAAGCGATCGCCCAATCTACGCTTTGTTTCCCCAGTTAGAGGACATCACATTGTGAGCAACGAATGAAGTAGACTAGATTGACCGAAGTGCAGGTAAAGTGTTCCTTCACCTGAAAGGTATGTTTGCACCTTTAGTTAGTGAGGAGGGACAGAATAAATGGTAGGAAAAGGAACTCCTGGCTCAAATGCAGGGTTCTCTATTGAGACTTCATCTATATTTATTTAACACCAGATAATGCAACCTTTTAGTCTGATCATCCATTAATGTTATTGTCTGCATGTTTTTATTGCACAAACGCAGGAATTTAATGCTATGGATCAGGTTAACATGTCCAGATAACTGGGAAACATGTAACCTTCATTTTCCTTATTAACTCGACCTGCGAATAGAAGTTTGAGGATGCGAACAGTGGGTTTGCCTCAGTTGTGGAAGATCTTGAGTCGGTTGAAAGCACTGGGCTATTACATAGGAAATGTGATTGGTTCAGAAGTGCGTGGGATTTACTCAGTGCTGCAGGCAATCAGAACAAAATGGCATTCTCTACCTAATTTAGTAAGTGGCACATGTCAAAAACATCCCATCGTATGTGGAATTTGGATGCCAAAGTAATGGTGAGTTTAATGCCTCTCACTCTTATCAAAGTGTAAATCATCCAACAATATAGCCCAAGGGTCAGGTGCAACAAAAATTGCACTACAACTGCAATGAGCCCACTGAAGATGGCCACTCCTCCTCAATCTCTCCATGCTGTCCGTTTTTTGGTCAAAGTATTGTGTACAGGAGTTGGGAGGTCATGTTGCGGCTGTATAGGACATTGGTTAGGCCACTGTTGGAATATTGCGTGCAATTCTGGTCTCCTTCCTATAGGAAGGATGTTGTGAAACTAGAAAGGGTTCAGAAAAGATTTACAAGGATGTTGCCAGGGTTGGAGGATTTGAACTACAGGGAGAGGCTGAACAGGCTGGGGCTGTTTTCCCTGAAGCGTCGGAGGCTGAGAGGTGATCTTATAGAGGTTTATAAAATCATGAGGGGCATGGATAGGATAAATAGACAAAGTCTTTTCCCTGGGGTGGGGAAGTCCAGAACTAGAGGGCATAGGTTTAGGGTGAGAGGGGAAAGATATAAAAGAGACCTAAGGGGCAACCTTTTCACACAGAGGGTGGTTCATGTGTTGAATGAGCTGCCAGAGGATGTGGTGGAGGCTGGTACGATTGCAACATTTAAAAGGCATTTGGATGGGTATATGAATAGGACGGGTTTGGAGGGATATGGGCCGGGTGCTGGCAGGTGGGACTAGATTGGGGTGGATATCTGATCGGCATGGACGGGTTGGACCGAAGGGTCTGTTTCCATGCTGTACATCTCTATGACTCTAAATGGTTTCATCTGCGCTGTAATTGTATTATAACTGGAAATCAGGAAATAGAAGACTTATGAATGACTTACTTGGCAAAACCTTCACAACAGTGGATGAGGATCAAGTGCCAGGATAAATAGGTAGATTAATAGATCAATAGAATTTTCCCAAGATAAAGAGTAAATTAGAGCAAACTAAAGGGAAGAACGTATCTGATTAAATATCAGTTAAAAAAAACACATGCCAATGGAAAATCTAATCAGACGGAAAATGGATAAACCTCCAGGATTTATTGTTTCCACCCCTGGGTATTAAGAATAAGAGATTAAACTGATGATGTTTCAGTCATTTTTTTAAGGAATTGGCCCTCTGGATTGGAAAACAATCGACGTTAATCCAATATGTAACACGTGCTAGGGAGAGAGAGAGAGAAAAACGAGGAAATTATAGCTCCATTAGTCTCACACGTAGAAACGTTACTCAAACCTGTTTTTTGGGGGTTTAAGTGGTCCAGCACTTGAAGGGGTCAAATCAGAAAAACACAGGGTGGATTTACAACAGCTGAAAATGTATTGCTGGAAAAGCGCAGCAGGTCAGGCAGCATCCAAGGAGCAGGAGAATCGACATTTCGGGCATGAGCCCTTCTTCAGGAATGAGGAAAGTGTGCCCAGTAGGCTAAGATAAAAGGTAGGGAGGAGGGACTTGGGGGAGGGGCATTAGAAATGCGATAGGTGGAAGGAGGTCAAGGTGAGGGTGATAGGCCAGAGTGGGGGTGGGGGGCGGACAGGTCAGGAAGAAGATTACAGGTTAGGAAGGTGGTACTGAGTTCGAGGGTTGGGACTGAGACAAGGTGGGGGGAGGGGAAACGAGGAAACTGGAGAAATTTGAGTTCATCCCTTGTGGTTGGAGGGTTCTTAGGCGGAAGATGAGGCACTTTTCCTCCAGCCGTCGTGTTGCTATGGTCTGGCTATGGCGGAGTCCAAGGACCTGCATGTCCTTGGTGGAGTGGGAAGGGGAGTTGAAGTGTTGAGCCACAGGATGGTTGGGTTGGTTGGTCCGGGTGTCCCAGAGGTGTTCTCTGAAACGTTCTGCAAGTAGGCGGCCTGTCTCCCCAATATAGAGGAGGCCACATCGGGTGCAGCGGATGCAGTAAATGATGTGTGTGGAGGTGCAGGTGAACTTGTGGCGGATATGGAAGGATCCCTTGGGGCCTTGGAGGGAAGTAAGGGGGGAGGTGTGGGCACAAGTTTTGCATTTCTTGCGGTTGCAGGGGAAGGTGCCGGGAGTGGAGGTTGGGTTGGTGGGGGGTGTGGACCTGACAAGGGAGTCACGGAGGGAGTGGTCTTTTCATAATGCTGATAGGGGAGGGGAGGGAAATATATCCCTGATGGTGGGGTCCGTTTGGAGATGGCGGAAATGACGACGGATGATATGATGTATATGGAGGTTGATGGGGTTGGTAGGTGAGGACCAGTGGGGTTCTGTCCTGGTGGCGATTGGAGGGGCGGAGCAGCGGGAAGTGGAGGAGATGCGGTGGAGAGCATCGTCGATCATGTCTGGGGGGAAATTGTGGTCTTTGAAGAAGGAGGCCATCTGGGTTGTACGGTTTTGGAACTGGTCCTCCTGGGAGCAGATGCGGAGACGAAGGAATTGGGAATATGGGATGGCGTTTTTACAGGGGGTAGGGTGGGAGGAGGTGTAATCTAGGTAGCTGTGGGAGTCTGTAAAAACAAATGGTAAGCCATGTCAAACAAACCTAGTTGAGATCTCTTAAACGATAGATAAGGCAGTGGCAATTGATGTCATTTCTGTTGTCTTGGCAAACGTATTTCATATGTTTGCACACAAGAAACAACCAATAAAAATGACAACTTATGGAGTTGGAAGCAAATGTTTGGGACTGGGAGACAGAGATTAAAGATTTTTTTAAATATTTAGTCATGCGATGGGGGCATCACTGGCCAGGCCAGCATTTATTACCAATTGCTAATTGACCTTGAACTTGGTCAGCCATTTCAGTCACCCATATTGCTGGGGTCTAGAGGAACATATAGACCAAACCAGATAACATTTCCTTCCCTGAAATTGGGCGTTAATTATGACACATGAAGTAAGATGGAACGTACTTTGAGTGTAGAAGATTAGGAGGTGATCTAATTGATATGTTGCAGATATTTAAACGTTTTTAGCTAATCTTTCTTTTTTAGTGGATGAGTCTAAAACCAGGAGATTAAACCCTAACATTAGAATTGAGTCAGGGATGATATCATGAGATGCACAGGAGAGGTCATGTTGTAGTGGTTATGTGGCTGAATTCACAGTCCACAGGCCCAAGCTACTGCTCAGGGTACAAGAGTTCAAATCCTACAACAATGGAATTTGAATTTGATGAATAAACCTGGAATTGGAAGCTAGTTTCAGTAATAGTGCCATTGAGAGAACAAATGAGTGTTAAATAAACCCATCGGATTTGCTAATCTCCTCCGAGGAAGGTAACCTGGGTTACGTCCTCCATAGTCCCAGCAAGGCCTACACCAGCCCATTGGCCACTGGGTCATGTGAAGGTTCCAAGTTGTCCTTTAAATGCCTGACCATTTGCCACTTCAAGGAAAATGAAATACCTTTTCTCTCTGGGTATTCATTTAAAGCAGGAAGATGCCACCGCGTTCTAGCTCACTTCATTCAGGGTGGGCCCCTCTATTGTGTCTATTGGAATGGAGATACTGACCTTAACCAGGCCTGTATTCTCCATTAAAGTGAGAGGTGTTCACACTGTAGCATACAACATTATTATAGGGCAAGGCTGGATTGATACTCCCCTGAATCTGGCGGTGGAAAACCAAAGGACAAAGCCTCAAATATGAGATCAAACATGAAGAAGTGAGATGAGGAGGAATGTCTTCACTTGGAGGGTGGTGAATCTTTGGCATTCTCTACCCAGAGAGCTGTGGATACTCACTCTCTGAATATGTTCAAAGCAGAGTTCAATAGAAATCTAGAGATTAAAGACATCAGATTGATGAGGATAGTGTTGGAAGTTGAGGTAGATCAATCATGTTCTAGTTGAACGATGGGACTGCACCTAAGGGGCTGATTGACCCATCTTCAATGTTCCTAAACCCGAGGCCCAGAATCAAATCCATTGCGTTTAATGTTGGGACTCTGTTGGAGACTAAAGCAGGGAGCCAGAGTCTGTACTTCTGTCCCATTTTGCTAGCAGAAACCCAGTAAAGGCTGCAGACTCCATTTGGAGGGGAAAATACAGGCGACTCAGAAAGCCTGCACTGTCAGTTCCATCAGTGTGCACTTTCACCCTACCACACATTCTTACAGAATGTAAAATGGGCTAACCAGCAGAACAAGAGACGGATGTATCAACTTGCTCATCTGCTGTTAAAACCTTGGATGGTAATTTTTAGTTTGGGATCAGACAATCCATCAGAATAACGACTGTTGGTGGGTTTAATACTACCCCACCTTTGCCTGGTTTGGTGGCAGTAGGGGCCAGGCTGACCAGGTGAGAAGCTCAAGAAGCAAACCCTGTTGGGCAGGGGCTTGCTTGTTCAAAGGCACTCAGTGCCCGACTGAGGGAGCTAAGCATCAGGAAAATGGGGGTCGGGTGTTTGCTGAGAGTCAACCCTTGCTTGCCTCTTGCTGCTGACCCCAGCCTCCCTCACAACCTCCACCCCACCTAAGGCCTGGGTCCCTTGGCGGTCCAGGGTCTTAGATGTAAACCTTACTTCTGGGTGGTGCTACCAGCAATGAGAAGCTGCCAGCTTCTGACTGACTAGCAACCGGTGGCAGGCAGGACCTGTAGCCAAGGCTCTGAGTTTTGGGCAAGGCCTGCTATGGCCCAGTGAACTGTCTGATTGATAGTTCATGTGGCTGGCCTTCTGAAAGGCCCTGGCTGGTTTACCAGCCATAGGTAAGATCCCTATCATCTAGAATAAATATTGTCCTGTATTAATATGTCATTAACATATGCTCACAGCTTTATGTTGCTGAGGGTCTTATGGCTGAAGATTCTATTCCGCTCATTGGTGAGATGGCTACCTGTCTCCTCATTGGCCTACAATGGTTTCTACTGTAAGGATTAGCAAGGCCTAATACTGAGGAGATACTGAAGTAGCATCTGTTATAGTGGTATCATATCGACTTGTGACCAGAAGAGCTTTGGATCTTAAGGGATAAAGACTAAATATCCAGGTCCTCTTCATAGTCTCTGTAACAATCGCATCAGAGTAACATCCTTAGCTGCCAACATGCATACATCTTGATCAATGCAAGACCCTCTTCTAGCTACACCAAGTGTGTTATTTTCTGTTTTTCACTGGGTCTCTATATCACCTGTTCCTTTCGCCCCTCCTCTGCTTCTTTCAACAGTAGATTTTTAAAAAACTGTTTTTGCAACATCTCTCCGGCTCTGAAGAAGAGGCATACTGGACTTGAAACATATACACTATTTCTCTCTGCACAGGTGCTGCCAGACCTGCTGAGTTTCTCCAGCCTCCTCTGTGATGATTTCAGTGTTATGTTTCTCTCTGTTACACTGGATTAGTCAGCTCCTGCAGATTCCTGCAGTTAAAGAGAATGGTGATAGCAAACTCCTGTAACTGGCTCCTGCATGACTCTCAGGACTGCTGCAAACTCCTTTATTGACAATATTTTAGATAATCCTGTTCTCCATGGTTCCCTCTCACACTCGGACAGACTCTTCCATCCCTTCAACATCGTCTCCTGCACAAAACTGCTAATTTTAATCAACCTGCTCAGAATTGTTATCACACTGGAGCGGGTGGAACTTGAACCTGTGCCTCCCAGACCTAGAGTAGGGACTCTACCACTAGGCTAAGTTATATTGGGATATCCATCACCATCTCATGATCGCATCCCTACTGCATTCATCTCTCTTAGAAGGCAAACCTTTTGTTAAAATAGCTAAAAGAGAATGTTGTTGCAAATATCACATGACCAATTTCCATGCGATAAAGGATGGGAGGTACCTCGAGGCAGAGTCTTACCCACTTCAGGTTATTCTGTTACAGTGAGGAATGTGTATTGAAACTTTATCACTAACATTTTGCTGGTATTTCTAGCTCTTTGAGATTGCCATTCCTCTGACCAATATACCGGAGCTCTTGACGGTCAGAATTGCAAACCACACATCTTGCAAATGCATCTCCAGTCGACATGCTTACTCCATTATTCGAAGATCAATCCTCACACATGAAGACTACAGGTAAATGAAAATCCCTCTCACAGTGATACCTCTGATTAAATCACCAATGTGCAATGAAACCAAGTACCATTCTGATGTTTTTTTTTTACTTTATTTGAAAATAAACAAAATATGCATCACAAAGGGTGGTTAAGAAGGCATTTAGCACGTTTGCCATCATTGCTCAGACTTTTGAGTATAGGAGTGGGAATGTTATGCTGAGGTTTACAGGACATTGCTGAGGCCTCTTCTGGAGCACTGTGTGCAGCTCTGGTCAACTTGTTATAGGAAGGATATTATTAAATTGGAGAGGTTTCAGAAGATATTTATCAGTATGTTGCCAGGAATGGAGGGTTTGAGTTATAAGGAAAGGTTGGATAGGTTGTGACATTTTTCACTAGAGCATAAGAGTTCGAGGGGTGACCTTATAGAGGTTTACAAAATCATGAGGGGCAAAGATAAGGTGAATGGCACGTGCCTTTCCCTGAGAGTGGGGGGAGTTCAAAACTGGGGAGCATATTATTAATGTGAGAGGAGAAAGATTTACAAAAGGCATGAGGGGTAAATCTTTAAAGAGAGCATTGCTCATGTGTGGAATGAGCTTCCACAGGAATAGTAGATGCAGGTGCAGTTACAACATTTAAATGACATTTAGATAAGTACATGAATGAAAAAAAAAATGTTTGGAGGGATATAGAACAAGCACAGGCAGGTGGCAAAGTTTAGTCTGGGATTATGGTCAGCATGGACTGGTTGGAGTCTGTTTCCGTGCTGTCTGACTCTGTGAACCTGTTTTGAAAATGACAGAATGCAGGTTCCCCATGTAGACCCAGACAATGGCAAAATCCCAGTCTGAACTGGGCTTTTCAGGGGAGGTGCTGAGCTCAGATTGGAGGCTAACCCGATAAGTTTCGAAGGGAACAAGCAAAATGAAGAGTAGCTCACAGCATTTGTACACAGTTTCCATGGTCAGAATCAGCAATATGTGGAGCATGACCAAGTCACTAAGAGGACAATACACCAGGTTATTACCAGCATGTAGCTTCACTTATGTAATTCTCACTTGATGACAGTGTGACCGAAAGTGTAAACTTTCAAAACTGTTACAGGGAATGCTGTAAATGCTGAGTGGGTCAGGCCAGCATCTCTGGAGAGAAAGACAGAGTTAACATTCCAGGACGGTGTCATCACAGAGTCCGCAAAGGTGGTGGTTTAAGACATTCAGTACTTTGTTAATTATTGTAAAAATATAATTTATTCATAGCATTCATAAAAAATCTTTAAGTACATACACAGGTACCAAAGCAGTTTTGTACAGTCTTTGCACATAAGAAACAAACAAAGAAACATTGTGATTTGACATTCCCTGCGGTAGCATTTCTGACTCATTCAGGACACTATTTAATTAAATTCGAGGCACCAAGAGGGCCTGACAACTGAACTCATTATACTTTTGCAAGAAACAGTTCAGACAGTGGTCATTCCTCGCTGCATCTTGGCTTTAGTGTATCCTTCAACACACAGTCCTGGATCTTGGAATGTGCCAGCCTGCAACACTTGGTCAAGGTCAACTCCTTGCTCTGGAAGACCAACAGGTTTCAGGCAGACCAAAGAGCATCTTTCACCGGTTAATGGTCCTCCACGCACAGTCAATGTTTGTCTCAGTGTACACTCCAGGGAACAGACCATAGAGCACAAAATCCTGCTTCATTGACCTGCTCAGGAAAAACCTCAACGAAAACCACTGCCTCTTTCTCCAGACCTTCTTCGCAAAGGCACATTCCAGCAGGAGATGTGTGACAGTCTGTAGCTCCCTGCAGCTGCTTTGAGGACAGCATGCGGTGGCGCACAGAGACTAGGCATGCATGAAAGATCTGACAGGCAGTGCCCTTCTCAACACTAGCCAAGCGATGTCTTGGTGCTTGTTGGAAAGTTCCAGTGATGAGGCATTCTGTCGAATGACTTTGACAGTTTGCTCAGGGAACCATGCGACAGGATCCACCCCCTCCTTTTCCTGCAGGGTCTCGAGGACACTACATGCTGACCACTTCTTGATGGACTTGTGGTCAAAGGTGATTTTCTTTGCAAATTTCTCCACAAAGGACAGGCGATACAGAATGGTCCAAGTTCTTGGAGTGTTCCACGGCAACAAGGCCAGGCCCACTCTTTGTTACACCGGGGACAGGTAGAACCTCAGTACACAGTGACACTCAGAGATGCCCAGCTTTAAGTTTAGGTGGCTTGGTTTTTGAGCCACACATTGGTGTAGCCAGTCTCAAGCTGCTATTTCAGCTGTGAAGGGGTACTGCGCGCTCAGAGGTATTGCCTTCCAGATAAGACACAGGCTTTCCAAATAGAGGATGCAAAAAGATGGTTCTGCACTTTGAAGGTGGGGAGAGATTTTTTTAGCTGTGTTATTGGACCATACTCCCCACTGGAGAGAATGTCACCGTGCCCCCATTAACCATAGGGGGCCTGAAGAATTTCCCAGTGGCCTTCTCACTGTCCTCACTTTTGTCCAATCATACATGGGGTGAATGAATCCTTTTGGCCAATCCCAAGGCTGGTGGAAGGAGGTCATGGGCAGGTCACCCTTTGTCCATGAAGGGTTGAGGCCCTTTTTACATACTGAGCGTTCCCAGCCCCCACACAAGGTGGTGCTCCCTGTCCACTGGGCTCCCCATCAAGGTATTACCCTTCTCTTTACATGCCCAAAGCCCTCACTTCCCCACCTGATCCCATTGCAAGAATCTCCTCCTTTCATTTAATCCTTGATCCTTGATCTGGGAACTGCTTGCAGTTCCTAACTTGGCCACTTATGCTATCAATGCCACTGAGATGACATAGATGCTAGCCATTCTCAATTGGTCATTCAGATTGGCCGACAGCTCATACAGCTGGTATCCTCCCAAGTGAGAGGTGAAACTCCCATCACAAGTCATAGTCATACAGCAAAGACACAGGCCCTTTCATCCAACTTGTCCATGCCAACCAGGTATCCTAAAACTAAATTGGTCCCATATCTTCCTAAATCTTTCCTATCCAGATATCTGTTCAAACGTCTTTTAAAAGTTGTAACAGCACCTGCAACTACCATTCCTCTGGCAGCTCATTCCGTAAGTGCGCCGCATATCCCTTTGAAATCCTTCCCCTCTCACCTTACACCAATGCACTCTAGCTTTGGACTTTCCTACCCTGGAGAAGACCTTGGCTATTTCCCTTATCCATGCCTCTCACAATTTTATAAACCGTTAGCCTCCTAACCTGCAGAGAAAAAAACTCCCAGTCTATCCAGCCTCAAATTATAACTCAAACCCTCCAGTCCTTGTAATTTCTTTCTGTACCCTTTCTTGTTTAACAGCATCCTTCCTATAGCAGGGCAACCAGACAGTAATCTAAAAGTGGCCTCGCCAATGTTGTGTACAACCACAACATGGTGTCCCAACCCTGTGCTTCTTGGGTGATAACAGACCTTGCATTTGGAAAACTGTACCTCTTGACCCAACATCCAAAACACCAGAGTGAAAGACAGGAAGAACATGTACATACACTGCGCCTCTTTAAACTCAACAAAATAGCTGATAGTCACCTCTTAGGACAATGCTTTGACCAATCACAGTCAACTTTGCTGGTTTAACATGTAAACAAAGTTTAGCAGTTAACTGTCAGTCATCAATCTAATCCTATGGCAATGCCTTTATCAATCAGAATCTACTTGTCAACCAATCAGCATCTCCTTCTCATTCCGCATGAAAAATTATTGTTCCCCTTTAGGTTGGTAATTCTTGTGAATTATCCAAATGAGTGCAAGAGAAAAAGCTTTAACAAAACGTGTTTTTCAACAGCAAAAGTCAACATCCATACTAGTAAATGAAAGATTTATTACTTAATCAAAACACTTCAGTACCTGGACCATAACTGAGCTCCCATTTTTGCCTACAAGGTAATAGTGACTACAGTCAGGAAATAGGTGACTGACATTGTAAAGAAGCTACAACCATTTTGAACATGCCATATTAGTGAGGAATTAAACACATACTTCCCTGTTGTCCTGGAATGCAAAGTAGCAGTAGCATAGACAGCAAGGTTGTGAACCAGCTGAGAAAAATTGCCAACGTGTGCAGCAATTCTGAGGGATTGAACAAAAAGAATCCTTTTTGAATCATTGTTCATGCATCGAAAGCTACTTTTAAGTTTGCTTAGGTTAGTGTGAATGTTTCTTCTTTTTGTAAGGGGACAATACAGTGAATAGGACACTGCTTGTTTTAATTTAATTGTGATAGAGATTATAATTCAATGACAGGGACAAGGACTAACAGTCTGTTCCTGTTACTTCCAGTTGTCTGTATGATGAGAATCACTGCTCCAGGGGTCTGGTATGGGATAAAGAGAAATGCCACTGTGTGACCTCCCCCGTTCAGAGAGAAGATGGTGACAAAACTCGCTATTTCAAATATTTTGTACTTTTCCAATCAAATCGGTCTGCGTTGCAACTCTCAAATGTGTCTCTTTTCTGTCCAGAACTCTCTCCCATTGCAGAGCTGGCCATCTGTGGGCCTTATATGGAGTTCAACGAGGAACTGTGTGAGTGCGTATGTAGGAACATGGAAAGTCATGAAACATGCTCGCAGAAACAGAAAGCATTTGATCCAGATTCCTGCAGGTAGGATCACTGAGTTGACATGAGAGCTATCAAGTGAATCAGTAAGAGAAGCAAATGGTCTCTATATTGGCAAAGACCATTTGAAAGGATTTACAAGCATGTTGCTGGGATTGGAGGATTCAAGCTAAAGGGAGAGGCTGAATAGGCTGGGTCCTTTTTAATTCGAGTACTGGAGGCTGAGCAGCAACCTTAAAGAGGTTCATAAAATCAATAAGGGCATGCATAGAGTGACGAGCCAAGGCCTTTTTCCTCTGGTGGGGGAGCCAAAACTCGAGGGCATAAGTGAAAGTGAGAGGGCAAAGATTTAAAAAGGACTTGAGAGGTAACTTTTCCATGTGGTGGTGCATGTATGGAATGGGCTGCCACAGGAAATGATGGAGGTGGGTATAAAAACACACTTAAAAGACATCGGGATGGCTATACGGATAGGAAGGATTTAGAGGGATAAGGGCCAAATGCTGGCAAATGGGACTAGGTCAGATTGGGATGTGTGGTCAGTGCTGTCGAGTTGGACCAAAGGGTCTGTGTCTGTGATGTATGACTCTATGAGCCTATTCTCTGATTTAGCTCATTGAGCTGGGTTGCATAGAAGTTGGAGTTCCAAAGGCTATGGGAGGCTATGGTTCCCCTAGACCCTAAATGAAAATTACATCTGTAACTTTCTGACCAAGTGTATTCTTCTTGTGACACAACCTCAGCCTTTATTATCACTATCCTGCAGGCTTTGGTTAAAAGACATTGGCTAAATTTCTTTTCAGACAAACCAGGAATCTCACACAAAAGTGATGAGCAACCTGCAGCCAATGTCATCCAGTGATAGCGATACTATAGAATTGGAAAGAGATTGCATTTCAATAAAAACATTCAGAACTTTCCAAAACATTTTTGAATTTGGCAAAGAGTTGTCATTGGCCGAGTGAGGGGGGGTGGGGGGGGGGGGGTACATCCTTATCTGTAACATTTCTACTTCAAGCTGTACAATTCCACTTCTCTTTTCACTTGTTTTCCTGTCTTTGTATTGCACAGAGATTGTTAGAAAACCTTGTTCAAACCCCAGGAGCCACCACACCAATCTTCCCCGATATCAATCAGGAATGGGGTTCTGAGTATAACCGTAATTGTACCAAACTTGCAGAGGTCAGCCATGTCCAGCAAAATATCACAGCACCAGGGGCCCAGGTTCGATTCCAGCCTCGGGTGACTGTCTGTGTGGAGTTTGCACATTCTCCCCGTGTCTGTGTAGGTTTCCTCCAGGTGCTCCGATTTCCTCCCACAGTCCAAAGATGTGGTTAGGTGAATTGACCATGCTAAACTGCTCAGTGTTTCAGAGATGTGTTGGTCAGGTACATTAGTCAGTGGTAAATGTAGAGTAATAGGGTTGGGGAATGCGTCTGGGTGGGTTACTCTTTGGAGGGTCAGTGTGGACTTGTTGGGCCAAATGGCCTGTTTCCACACTTTAGGGATTCTATGATAATCCAGATCCGAATTGAGAAAGGCAATGACAGTTTGGCTTGTCCACATATTAGAAAGGAAATGGGTAGCATTCTATTTTTTGGATCACCAGCTTCCAGTTCGAGTCCCTGATGGTTATGGAAGGTACCTATCTAACGTGGCCCAATGGGTTGGTTACCAGCCTATAAACCTTGCCAATTGGCTGGCAGCTGGCAGTAAAAGTGAATGTTTTCCCATTCTATTCCTGAACCCGTGCTCCGGTTTCTCCCCTGCCTCCTCTGTCTGAGCTCATCTACAACGAGACACCTTCTGCTCCCTTGACCCCAATTCCACTAAAATGCTGACTACCCCCAAGTCCTCTCCTGGTGCCCAGGTTAGCCAGCAATTGAAAAGGCAAGAGCAAGTCACTGCAGTATTTTAATCAATCTAATTGAAGTTCAATGCTTGGAAATGATGACGGGACTGATTCCTTAGATCATTAAAGTTAAAAATCACACAACACCAGGTCATAGTCCGACAGGTTTTTAGAATAGAATCCGTACAGTGTGGAAACAGGCCCTTCGACCCAAGGTTTATTTGGAAGCACTAGCCTTTCAAAGCACTGCTCTGTCATTAGCACTCCGAAAGTTAGTGCTTCCAAATAAACCTGTTGGACTATAGCCTGGTGCAGTGTGATTTTTAACTTTGCCCACCCCAGTCCAACACCGGCACCTTCATACCAATAAGATCATCAAGACAGTGCAGTAGTTCTTTAAATCTGTGGCACTTTGGGCAGTAAGTTTTAGCATTAGCCCATGGAACAAGTTAGTGTAGAATCAGGAGGTCAACTCCCTTGGAGTTCAGGGTTTGTTAATGTCTGTGGGACTCACACCGCAGTTTGACAACTTCTGACTGAACAGCTACTGGCTGCAGTTGTCAGCAGGGTAAGAGCCATCACGTGGGGCTGTTGTAGGGCCAGCTCAGTGTTGGGAAATGCAAAGCTGCTGTTTAACATAAAGCCAGAGGGCATTGCCAGTGCTTCAACATTTATAAATAGAATCATAGAGTCATACAGCATAGAAACAGACAACTCATCCATGCTGACCATGTTCCCAAGCTAAACTAGTCCCGCCTGCCTGCATTTGGCCCATATCCCTCCTAACTTTCCCTGTTCATGAATATATCTAAATGAACACTGTAACGATACCTACAACCACCACTTTCTCTGGCAGTTCATTCCACACACGAACCACTCGCTGTGTAAAAACGTTGCCCTCGTGTCCTTTTAAAATCTTTCTCCTCTCACCTTAAAAATATGCCCCTGACTTTTGAACTCCCCCATCCTAGGGAAATGACCTTTGTCATTCACCTTATCTATGCCCCACTTGATTTTATAAACCTCAATAAGGTCACCCCCAACCTCCTATGTTTCAGTGTAAAAAGACCTAGCCTTTCCAGTTTAGTTTTACATTTCAAACTTCCATTCCTGGCAACATCCTGGTAGATCCTTTCTGAACCCTCTACAGTTTAATATGCAAGCCCATCTTCTCCAGTTAAACTTATTTTTCAAGTAAAATACAAAGTCTTTGAAATTCCAACTGACACATTTCATGTAAGATTTTATGTAATGTTATTTTCTTTTAAAGAGTACTTTCATTTAAAAGCCTTATCCTTTAACAGCTGCTGAGTAGCACAGAAATATTCATAAAAATATATATGCTCACTCATTCCCTCCCTTAATGTCTGCATTGAGTGACCATCAGTTGGGGATTTTGACCTGCTTTTCAACTGATTCACTTCTTTCTCCTTGAAGTTCACTATCTTGCCTAAGTCACTCCATCCATACAAGCTGCCCTCCACCAACAATGCACAGAGTCAGCAGTGTATACCCATCGACAAGATGCACAAGCGCATCTCACCAAGTTTCATTTGACAGCATCTTCTAAACAAGTGCACCATCATTTGGAAGGACAAAGGAAGCAGAAACTGGCCTCACTACCCCTATTGTGTGTATTAACAGTTAAGGCTATCTCTGATCACTTCCTTGTATCCTCCTGCAACCCCACCCCTTTCTGTGTCCTCCCTTGGGGATAAAAAGAATCATGTCGCAAATTACTTACAACTGACTAACCTGCGGTCCTTCATTTTCCACATTTCTGCATTGATTTGCTCAAACGCATCCCACTGAGTCACTGTGCCTCTCCCCTCCTCCTTTCCTGTAACAATAAGTGCAAGGAGCTGGTGGTTATCTGTCATCTTTCCTCTATCCAAATGGGATTAATCTTGCTTTGGTGTTTTCCCATCCTATGTCAGAGCTCATCAGAAATTCCAGTTTCTCTCCTGCCTCCTCTCAAGCTCTGTCTGTATTCATCATGTCTATGAGACACCTTCTGCTCCCTTGACCTCAATTCCACGAAACTGCTGATCATCTTGTGTCCCTTCCTGGTGACTAGGTCAGCCAGAATTGTGAATACTTCAGCTGATAGCAACTCCTTCCGCTTCAAATCTTCAGTTGTTACCTCTCTTCTAAAAAAAAAAGCCCTGGATATTGTATCCATCTCCAAACTTCCTTTTCTCTCCAAAATCTCTGTGTTCAAATGTGTTGTCACCCCCCCAAATCCATGCCTATCATTGCCAGAGCTTCATGTTTGAATTCTTGCATTCAGATCCGTCATAATGCCAGTACAACTCTTATCATTGTCACAAATGACATCCTGCTTGGTTTTTCCCTTCTTGACCTATCTGCAAACTTTGACACAGTGACCACAACTTCCTCCTCCAATCCCTCTCCACTGTTGTCTACCTGGTTGGCATTGGTCTTACTTGCTTCCACTATTATCCATCTCACGATAGCCAGAAATCCAACTCAAATGTCTTCTCTCCTTTCTCCAGCACTGTTTTAGAGGTGTCCCACAAGCATCTGTCTTTAGCTCCTTTCTATTCCTCATTCTTATTCTGTTCCTCAGTTAATTTAATCCAGACACACACACTGACAACACCCAGCTCAACATCATCACCATCTCCCTCAACCCTCCAAGTCTTTGTCAGATTACATATTCATTACTGGATGAGCAGAAATGTCTTCCATGGTGGCACAGTGGTTAGCACTGCTGCCTCACAGCGCCAGACACCCGGGTTCAATTCCCACCTCAGGCGACTGACTGTATGGAGTTTGGACATTCTGCGTGGGTTTCCTCCCAAAGTCCAAAAATGTGCAGGTTAGGTGAACTGACCATACTAAATTACCCGTAGTGCTAGGTGTAGGGGAATGGGTTTGGTCCAGTGTGGACTTGTTGGGCTGAAGGGCCTGTTTCCAAACTGTAAGTAATCTAAATGTTGGGAAGTCTGAAAAAATTTTATTGTCTTTGGTCTCCACAACAACCTCCTTTCTCTGGCCTAAACCTAATTCCACCTCTGCATCGTTGTTTATGTCTGCTCCTGCCTCAACTCATCTACTATTAAAACCTTTCTCCATGCGTTTGTTATCTCTAGTTTTGAATATTCACAGTCCTGCCTAATCTCCCATGTTGTACCCTCTGTAAACTTGAGAGCATCCAAACTTCTGATGCCCATGTTCAAACTCGTACCAAATGCCATTCAGCCTGCATGTTTGCTGATCTACATCCTAGGTGACTGTCGTTCCTCATTCTTGTCAATTTACCTTGCTGAGTGTTCCGAAGAGTCATCAATGGACTCAAAATGTTAACTGTTTCTTGCTCCAAAGATGCTGCCGACCTGCTGAATTTCTCCAGCACTTTGTTTTTACTTTCTGTTCTAGATTGGTTCCTTGTCAAGCAACAACTTAATTTTACAATTCTCAACCCTATTTTCAAATGCTTCTGTGCCTTTGTATTTTCTTATCCAACACACAGCCCTCTGAGATTTCTAGGAGAAAATGAAGACTGCAGATGCTGGAGATCAGAGTGGAGAGTGTGGCGCTGGAAAAGCACAGCAGGTCAGGCAGCATCCGAGGGGCAGGAGAATCAACATTTTGGGCAAAAGTCCTTCTCAGGAATCTGAGATTTCTGATATTGGCCTTTTGCACGTCTGATTTCAATTGCTGCACCACTGGTTTCAATACCCCAAGCTTAGTGATTCCTTCCTTACATCTCAATGTTCCTACCCCTCTACTTCCCTTTTAAACTCTCTTCAAAACCCATGTCCTTGATTAAGCCATTAATCATCAACTCTAATATCTCTTTATGTGGTTTGATGCTACATTTTGTTTCATTAGGTTCTTGCCAAGTGCATTAGGATGTTGATTAATGAACTACAATAAATGTTATTGTGCCCATCTTCATAAGGTTATTAGGAAGAGGTTTTATCTCCTTGGGCACTAATTAATTTTTAAATTGCTAATTGGTTGACATCATTTTTAAGCTACTCTTTATTCCTGTTACAGTTGTGTGGATAGACCTGCCTGTATTTACCACAGTAGATCCTGTGCTGCGGGGAAGGTCTTCAATGATAAGCATTGCCAATGTGTGTGGAAGAATAAACATTGATATAATACACTGACCGAAGGTGACTGAAAATCATGGATTTTGACTTTAATAATAAAGTGTTAGTTCTACATTTCTGGCTTTGTTCTAATTTATACAGTATAATGAAGTAAAATATTAAACCACTTAGCAGTAATGGATGTCTTATGCCCATAATTTCTAGAATATGAGAAGCATTGTATGTACATATGATTAGTTAAAAATGTCTCAACACCAGATATAGTCCAGCAGGTTTATTTGGAAGCACTAGCTTTCGGAGCACTGCTCCTTCATCAAGTGGTTGTCACCTGACGAAGGAGCAGTGCTCGGAAAGCTAGTGCTTCCAAATAAACCTGTTAGACTATAACCTGGGGTTGTGTGATTTTTAACTTGGTATACCCCAGTCCAACACTAGCACCTCCAAATCATACATATAATTGACATCTGTGCAAATTGACTTGTTGAATTACTGGTCAAAACGCACAACATATAGCAATGTCTTAACGCTCAATGTTTCTTCTCTCTTCTATATATGTTCCACATTTATTTTCCTCTTCCACCAACTCCCGTGCCCATATCATTCTGATTCCCAGCCAGTCCAGTCATAACTTGTTCCTCTGGCATTACCATTCTAAGAAGAGGCACTCACTGTCCTGCTGTTACTTCTTGCTCATAATGTAAAGAAAAAGGCCAAAGGTCATTAGACTAAACAGGTAGCCTAGGTTATTAATAACCGACCCCACTCTTGGGTTAAAATGCCAAAACATTGTAAAGTAAGAAAAGTCTATGAAATGGAAGTGTATTCTGTAAAGGACTGGTTGTGACATTTGATTTCACAGGACTAACATGTCTCAAATCATAACCTGAGCCAAAATGATTGAAAGCAATGTTCGAGTAAGTTGGACCACTGATCAATACGTGGGAATATGAGGTTGCTGCAATCACTGAGACATGGTTGAAGGACAGGACGAGCAACTCAACATTCCAGAATTGGAAGTAGGAATGTGGAATGTCAGAGGAGTGGAAGCTTTGCATTATTGATAAAGGAACTTGTCACTGCTGTAATGAGGAAGAAATGATAGCTGAGAAATAAAAACAAAACCGCAATTACTTTGCTGGGATTAAACTACAGGCTTCCCAACAGACAGAGGGAGATGGAGGAGCAGATATTTATGCAAATCACTGAAAGATGTAAGAGAGATGTATAGTGATAAGGAATTTCAACATTGTTAACACTAATGAAGACTGCCTTACTATGAAAGGATGTGGAATTCGTAAAGTGCATAGCTACAAGAGATGGGGGCAGTGCCAGATCTAGGGTACGAGGCTGGTCAAGTGGGCAGGCATTTTGGAGATAGTGACCATAATTCTGTAAGTTTCAAAGTCATTTTAGAAAGAGATAAGGGTATTGCAGAAGTGTCTAAATTGGGGAAAGGCCAATTTCAATTTCATCAAAGAAGATTTGACAACCATCGAATAGCAGTTAAGTCTACATTTGGAAAGTGGGAGTCTTTTATAAATAGTATACTTAGAATTCAGGGCTAGCGTGTTCCTTTAAGAATGAAGGGCAAGTGTGGTAAGTCCAGAGAGCCTGGGTATCCAGGGATATCAAGAGTTTGATAAAGAAATAGAATGAAGCATATGTCAGGAACAGTGCATTAAAAAAACAGTACTGGCCCTTGAAAAGTATACAGTGTAGGGCAGTACTTAGAAAAGAAATGAGAGGGGCTAAGAGGGGCACAAAATATGGGATTAAAGAAAATCCAAGGCACTTTATAAGTGCATTAAGAGGGTTATTAGGGAAAGAGTGGGGTCTGTTAGAGACCAAAGGGGCAACCTGTGCTTGGAGCCAGAGCTCATGAGTGTGGTGTTAATTGAATACTTCCCATCTGTATTCACAATGGAGGAGGACACTGCAGCCAGAGATTTCAGGTGGGATGGTTAGGTTTGTGTACATGTTCAGATTAATAAGGAGAAAATATTAGATATTTTAGTAGCCATAAAAAAGCATAAAACCCCAGGGCCTGATGAAATTCATCCCACGCTGCTATGGGAGGCAAGGTAGAAACTTGCCACAGGTGAAGGACCAAATGACTGAGGATAGCTAACATGGTTCCTTTGTTCATAAAGGGCAGCAGGGATAGGCTAAGTAATTACGGATCAGTTAATCTGACCTCAATAGAGGAAACTACTGGAAAACATTCTGAGGGACAGAATTATTCAACACTTGGAAAAGCAAGTGTTGATCACGGATAGTCAGTACTGATTTGTTCTAATTTGTTGACTAATTTAATTTTGAGTTTTTATTTGTATTACCAAATATACTTATGAGGTTTATATGGATTTCTTCAGTTATGAGGAGAGACTGGGTAGGCTTTTCCTTGGAGCAGAGGAGATTGAGAAGGAATTTGATTGAGATATAAGAATTATGAGAGGTAAAGACAGAGTAGATCATGAGAATCTCTTCCTCATTACAAATATGTCTAAGACCAGAGGACACAAGTTTAAGCTCAGGAGTAAGTGGTTTTGAATTCTGATAAAAATTTTTTCAGAGGGCTGTAGAGGAATATAACAAACTGCTTGAGAGGGTGGTGGAGGCAATACTCTAGCAACATTTAAGAAACATCTGGATGAGCACTTAAAATGCTAGGGCATAGTAGGTTATGACCAAGTGCAGGTAAATGGGATTAGTCTAGTTTGGTGTTTGTTGGTTGGCACAGACACTAGGCCAAAGGACCCATTTATGTGCTGTATGATTCTATTGTTTCACTTTAAAGACCAAATATAACTGCACAGTGTTGTTGTATGATTGGTCAACATTGGCACAAAATGTTACTAATTGTAGAGCCTTATGTACAAAATACCAGTTAGGTCAGGCAAATGAATATTACCAGCATGGTTATGATAATCCTTTGTGCATCTCCAATTTTACTCACACTACTATTGGTGGCTATGCCTACAGCTGCGAGGACCCAATGCCTCAGATTTCCTTCCCTCTCTCCTCCTTTAAGGCTACCACTCAAACTCACCTATGTCTAATTTCAATTATCTGTATGAATACCTCTGTACATGGATTGCTGAAGTTTTTGATTTGCAATACTCCTGTGAAGTTCCTTGGAATGCTTCATTACATTCTGGGTGCAATATAAATACAAATTATCCCTGTTGGCAGTTCAATGTCTGGAAACGCAGACAAAGCAGTGAGACCTGTTACTGACATATCCAGCATTTGGACCCTTGTAGAATGCTTGGTACACCTCCTATGACCTGGATAGGCATAAGTGCAATAAATGCTTCTAGCTGCTTGAGCTTGATGTTTCTGAACTTCCAGAGGGGCTGGAGTCACAGCAGGATATGGGGAAGGCTGTAAATTACTTAGAGTTCACATTCCAGTGGATGAGCACAGGTGAACAAAGGGGGTGGACAACAAAGAGGGTAGAATGAAGTAGGCACTGCAGCAATCTTCCAAAAATACAGTCATCTAAAACTGGATTTATGTTAATATCTTGGTGTAGGAAAGCAATCTACAGTGCATCCATGGCACTATGGAGTATTTGTAGAAGTGCATGCAATACTGCAGTTATGGTGGTCCAATAGTCAGATATTTCCACAACTGTCAATGTGAATAATAGTGTGTTACAAAATAAAGCACATTACTGTGAGGATGCAGAATACACTGCAGAGAACTAGGGCAACCTGAAGTCTTAATCCAAGTGGAAACCAACGGCGCAAGAGAGGGGACCCTTAGAGTTTCAGCTGCTGAGAAAACTAAAGAGCGAATCTCAAAAGTGACTCTTAGTATGACACTCCTATTGGTGTGTAGGACCAGTACAATCAGAGTTGTTAGTTGCGTGGCTGGAAAAATTCCCTGGGCATCAAGATCAACACTAAGCAGAACAACTGATAAAAGATGAATGGAGGCAGATCAAATGACACCATTTGGAGACCACAAGCTGGAACAAAACTCACTGACGTCTGGTTTACGCAATAAGGATGAGCCAAACCTGCATTGCCCACATTATGTGAAGCATTAAATAAATGTCTGTACAAATGGGAGGGTTGGCAGTGATTCAGTGATGTGGGGCAAGTGGATGACTTTTTTTGTTGGGGTGAGGGACAGAACAAGAGGATGATCAGGGCGAAGATGGTGGGTGGCAAGAGGACAATGACGGGGGGAGAAGAGGAGGATGGAGGGGAGAAGAGGAGGATGGGAGGGAAGAGGAGGATGGGAGGGAAGAGGAGGACGGGAGGGAAGAGGAGGACGGGAGGGAAGAGGAGGACGGGAGGGAAGAGGAGGACGGGAGGGAAGAGGAGGACGGGAGGGAAGAGGAGGACGGGAGGGAAGAGGAGGACGGGAGGGAAGAGGAGGACGGGAGGGAAGAGGAGGACGGGAGGGAAGAGGAGGACGGGAGGGAAGAGGAGGACGGGGAGGGAAGAGGAGGACGGGGGGAGGGGAAGAGGAGGGTATTGGGGGGAGGCGGTATAGAGGGGGAGGGGATAC